>NC_052956.1:6091661-6294072 GCF_013358895.1 Oreochromis aureus
GTATAATTTGTGGAAGTTGAGTGAAAATTGAGCGAGTAGCAAGAAGTTGTTCGGACATGAAGAGAAGACTGCAAAACCTACAGTGGCCCACTGAAAGCCAGGTGCATAGCAACCATAACAACGCATGTATTTTGTGAAAAATCACAAAAATGAAACTCAAAACTTAAAGAGGGATAAGATGAAAACGGTAACAGATATGAAAAAGCTGAATCATTCATGAATAGCCCAATAATTTGTGAACATTTTAAAATTTGAATGGTTGTTCTAGGCGAAAGTATGAGAAAGTAGTTAAGTTTCAAAAACAAGCAAGTTTTAGCAGAATTGTGGAAGTTTCCCATTCATTTCAATGGGACAAATTAAAGGAAAAAATGTAATATTTTAAAAAGTATAACAGTATAAAATACCAAAAGATATAGCTGGAATTAGCAGAAATAGCAGAATATTGTGAAATTTGAGCGGTGAAAATAGCACAAAAATTGTGAAAGTAGTTAAACATGCCGAAAACGTCTGCGGAAGCAACTTGAAAAAGAATAAAGTTTAAAGAGAAACAGGAAAACAATAGTGTGGATGCCTAAAGCATCCACACAATAAAAAATAAAGAAAACAGGAACTCAATAGTGTGGATGCCTCCAGCATCCACACAATAATAATAACTAGAAAAATTTGCATTTCCTGCGAAAATGCAGTGTGGATGCTGTAATGCTGAAGCTGTCTGCTGAAACTAGCAGAAAAAGCTGAAAAGTTGCAGAATTTGTAAAAACTTTGCAGAAGCAAAGGAACTTTGCTAAAATGTAGTAACTTAGCAGAACTGTAATATCTTAGAGGAAACATAATACTTGGAAGAAATACAATAGCATAGCAGAATTTAGCAGAAATATTGTAACTTACCAGAAACACGATAACTTCTCAAAAATACAAGAATTTAGGAGAAATAGTATAAGATAACAGAAAGAATATATTTAGCCAAACATTCTTAAACATTACAGAAATACTATGATTTAGAAAAACAGTACAACATAGCAGAAATGCTGCGATTTACCAGAGACACTGTAAAATACTATTAATATTGAAATTTAAAAGAAAATACTATGTTTTAGCACAAATACTGTAATTTGACAGAAATACTATCATTTGGCAGAAATACTATGTGTCAGCAGAAATACTCTGGTTTAGCACAAATATTATAACATAGCAGAAATACAATTATATAGCAGAAATGCTATATTTAGAAAGAAAAATATAATATAGTAGAAATACTATGATTTAGCAGAAATACTGTAATCAGCACATATACTGTAACATGACAGAAATTCCTCCACTTAGTAGTAATACTGTAACATAAAACAAATGTTATGATTTGGCACAAAAACCATAATTTGGCAAAATACTATGATTTAGCAGAAATACTATGATTGAGCAGAAGTACTAAGATGTAGTAAAAGTACTTTGATTTAATAGAAATACAATTATGGAGGAGTAATACGTTAAAATGGGAGAAATATTGATACACACACACATACACAGAGCCTAAAGGGAACAGTATTTGTGCCATGGACTGTTAACAAGAATCTGAGGTCCATATTAGAAAAGCTGCTAAAATCATAAAAGTTTGCAGAATTGTAATAAATGATGAATATGAATTAGTGGTCTGTGATAGTGTATTTGTAGGGAAAAAAACATGTTGCCCAAGGTGTAATTGAACCCACGACCTTTGGGTTGCAGATCTGTGTCATTACCAACTGCGCCACTGGGAAAGAGAGCAAGCGCCTGGAAAACAGGGTGATGAGCAGTCAGAATTAGATTGCGGTGAGAGGCGAAAAACGCCGTTTTGCAGTTACAAAACGTCGTGTAACTCAAAAACTAGGTGGACTAGAAGCATAATTCTTGTACTGGGTGAATCAGCGGACTTTGGTGTACTTTGACTGTGATTTGCATTGCTCTTTGTACATCTGTCGCTGAGATATGATGAGAGAGAAGAAAGGGCAGACCTCAGATATGATTGGCTGGCTGGGAAGCCGTGCAGGCCCTGATATGTATTTGTATGTATCAGTCCTCACAGAGGATTAGCTGCCTGGGGACCTGGCAGAAATATATAGAAATAGTATGATTAAGCATAAATACTACATTTTTAGAAAAACTATATTAAGCACAAATCCTATAAAAAGCAGAAATACTATATTAAGCACAAATCCTATAAAAAACAGAAATACTATATTAAGCAATATAAATATCCTATAAAAATCCTATAAAAAGCAAAAATACTGTACTATGATTTGGTAGAAAAACTATAATTAATCCGAAATACTATATTTGGCAGAAGTACTATATTTAGCACAAATCTTATAAAATAGCAGAAATATTATCATTTAGCACAATAGTAATAACTAACAGAAAAATTGGAAAAGCAAAACGGACAGCTAAAAAAAAACATTGAACATGCTAAGGTTCCCTCAAATATACTTGTTAAATGAAAAAAATCGGCAAAAAAAACATGTACCAGCCAAAAAAATCACAAATGTGGACACATATGGAAACACACATGCACAGAGAGACACACACACAAGATCCAATTCAGTCAACCAGTCTAAATATATTGAATTTGAATCTTACAATGAGATCATCCCATAAAAGGCGCCGCTCTCTCTCTCTCTCTCTCTCTCACTCACACACACACACACACACACACACACACACACACACACACACACACACACACACACACACACACACAGAGCCTAAAGGGAACAGTATTTGTGTCATGGAGTAACAAGAATCTGAGGTCCATATTAGAAAAGCTGCTAAAATCATAAAAGTTTGCAGAATGGTAATAAATGATGAATATGAATTAGTGGTCTGTGATAGTGTATTAATTTGTAGGAAAAAAAAAACATGTTGACTTAGATGTAATTGAACCCACGACCTTTGGGTTGCAGACCTGTGTCATTACCAACTGCGCCACTGGGAAAGAGAGCGGCGCCTGGAAAACAGGGTGATGAGCAGTCAGAATTAGATTGCGGTGAGAGGCGAAAAACGCCATTTTTTGGAGTTACAAAACGTCGTGTAACTCAAAAACTAGGTGGACTAGAAGCATAATTCTTGTACTGGGTGAATCAGCGTACTTTCGTGTACTTTGACTGTGATTTGCATTGCTCTTTGTACATCTGTCGCTGAGATATGACGAGAGAAGAAAGGGCAGACCTCAGATATGATTGGCTGGCTGGGAAGCCGTGCAGGCCCTGATATGTAAATTTTATATGTATCAGTCCTCACAGAGGATTAGCTGCCTGGGGACCTGGCAGAAATATATACAAATAGTATGATTAAGCATAAATACTACATTTAGTAGAAATACTATGTTTTAGCACAAATACTATAAAATGGCAGAAATACTATAATTAAGCAGAAATACTATATTTGGCAGAAACACTATATTTAGTACAAATCTTATGAAATAGCAGAAATAGTATGATTTAGCAGAAATGCTGTATTTGGCACAAATCTCATAAAATAGCAGAAATAGTATGATTTAGCAGAAATGCTGTATTTAGCACAAATACTGAAAAGCAGCAGAAATGCTATGACTTAGCACAACAGTAATAACTTATAGAAAAATTGGAAAAGCAAAATGGACAACTGGAAAAATCCTGAACATGCTAAGGGTCCCTCAAATCTAATTGTTAATTGAAAAAAAACAAATCAGCAAAAAAGTATAACAGTCACACAATCACAAATATGGGCACATATGGAAACACACATGCAGAGAGACACACACAGGACCAAATTCAGTCAACCAGTCTAAATATATTGATTTTAAGTGATATAATAAGATGCTCCCATCAAAGGCTCTCTCTCGCGCTCTCTCTCTCTCTCTCTCACACACACACACACACACACACACACACACACACACACACACACACACAGAGCCTAAAGGGAACAGTATTTGTGCCATGGAGTGTTAAGAAGAATCTGAGGTCCATATTACAAAAGCTGCTAAAATCATAAAAGGTTGCAGAATTGTAATAAATGATGAATATGAATTAGTGGTCTGTGATAGTGTATTAATTTGTAGGAAAAAACACATGTTGCCCAAGATGTAATTGAACCCACGACCTTTGGGTTGCAGACCTGTGTCATTACCAACTGCGCCACTGGGAAAGAGAGCGGCGCCTGGAAAACAGGGTGATGAGCAGTCAGAATCAGATTGCGGTGAGAGGCGAAAAACGCCGTTTTGCAGTTACAAAACGTCGTGTAACTCAAAAACTAGGTGGACTAGAAGCATAATTCTTGTACTGGGTGAATCAGCGTACTTTCGTGTACTTTGACTGTGATTTGCATTGCTCTTTGTACATCTGTCGCTGAGATATGACGAGAGAGAAAGGGCAGACCCCAGATATGATTGGCTGGCTGGGAAGCCGTGCAGGCCCTGATATGTATTTGTATGTATCAGTCCTCACAGAAGATTAGCTGCCTGGGGACCTGGCAGAAATATATAGAAATAGTATGATTAAGCATAAATACTACATTTTTAGAAAAACTATATTAAGCACAAATCCTATAAAAAGCAGAAATACTATATTAAGCAATATAAATATCCTATAAAAATCCTATAAAAAGCAGTAAAACTGTACTATGATTTGGTAGAAAAACCTAATTAATCAAAAATACTAAATTTGGCAGAAATAGCAGAAACACTATATTTAGCACAAATCTTATGAAATAGCAGAAATAGTATGATTTTGCAGAAATGCTGTATTTAGCACAAATACTGAAAAGCAGCAGAAATGCTATGACTCAACACAATAGTAATAACTTAAATAGAAAAATTGGAAAAGCAAAATGGACAGCTGAAAGAATCCTGAACATGCTAAGGGTCCCTCAAATGTAATTGTTAAATGAAAAAATCAGCAAAAAAAAAGTATAACAGTGACACAATCACAAATATGGGCACATATGGAAACACACATGCACAGAGAGACACACACAGGATCCAATTCAGTCAACCAGTCTAAATATATTGAATTTAAATCTTACAATGAGATCATCCCATAAAACTCTCTCTCTCTCTCTCTCTCTCTCTCTCTGTCTCTGTCACACACACACACACACACACACACACACACACACACACACACACACAGGAGAGAGAAGTAAGTTTCTAGCTCAGTCAAGCAGCCTGGGAGCTGCTGAATTTGAATCCACCAATCAGAGAGCCTGTGCACTTTTTCCCGCCAAAACAGGTGCACGCAGCACAGAGAGACACAGGATTTTTGCAGTCTATTTCTCATAATGACGACTCCCCTCAAACAAATGACCATAATTTTCTAACCGTAGGGGCTAGAACGGTCATTCTTACACCGTTTTGTTCAGAAGAGATGGGGGAATCTTAAAGTGTTAACAATTTATCATTAAAGTATGAATTATTAAAGATATTTGACTTCTAATGCACCATAAATGAGTAGAGGCGAAGCAAAACTGCCTTGACCTGCCCTCAAACAACGCTTTCTAACTCTAAATCTATTTGGAGTATCGATATCATTCTTTCACCGTAAGAGACAGCAGGCTTTGGTGAACAGTCATGGAAATTTTCAGGTCTGTGTTGAAATCCATCAAAAAGATATGACGAGAGAAAAAAGTGGTTCATTTCCAGAGTTTGAAATCTGAAGAAATCTGAGCAAAGGACGAATTTCCTACCCTCAAACAAGTCTAACTCATTTCAGAACGGTAATAGGTGAGAAAGAAATTCTTGAATTGTGAGCGTCAGGAGTGTCTGAAGATATATTGGGACAAGCCTTATGTCTTAACTTCGCTTCATTAAGGAGATATGGCGATTCGAAAATGCCTCTCATTACAGAAATCAGCGGTGATTTTGAACAAACTCTCCATTGACTTTCTATGGAGAGTTTAAAGACTTTGTGTTGGTCTGAGGAGATTTGCCAAAATTCTATAAATCCCACAACCATGATAGTGACATTTTCTGAAAGCCAGCAAAAATACCTACGTTTTGATGTATAATTTGTGGAAGTTGAGTGACAATTGAGCAAGTAGCAAGAAGTTGTTCGGACATGAAGAGAAAATTGCCAAAGGTACAGTGGCTCACTTAGAACCAAGTGCATAGCAACCATAACAACGCATGTATTTTGTGAAAGATCACAAAGATGAAACTCAAAACTTAAAGAGGATAAGATGAAAACGGTAACAGATATGAAAAAGCTGAATCATTCATGAATAGCCCAATAATTTGTGAACATTTTAAAATTTGAATGGTTGTTCTAGGCGAAAGTATGAGAAAGTAGTTAAGTTTTAAAAAAGTGTAAGTTTTAGCAGAATTGCGGAAGTTTCCCATTCATTTCAATGGGACAAATTAAAGGAAAAAAGCTTAATATTTTAAAAAGTATAATAGCAGAAAATACCAAAAATCATAGCTGGAATTAGCAGAAATAGCAGAATAGTTTAAAATTTGAACGGTGAAAATCGGCTGAAAATTGTTAAAGTAGTTAAACGCCGAAAAACGTACGGAAGCAACTTGAAAAAGAATAATAATAAAGAACTAGAAAAATTTGCATTTCCTGCGAAAATGCAGTGTGGATGCTGTAACGCTGAAGCTGTCAGCTGAAACTAGCTGAAAAAGCTGAAAAGTTGCAGAAATTGTAAAACCTTTGCAAAAAATTGTAATAACGTTGCAGAAGCATAAGAACTTAGCAAAAATGTAATTACTTAGCAGAACTGCAATAACGTAAAGAAAACATAATACTTGGCAGAAATACAATAACATAGCAGAACTTAGCAGCAGAAATTAGAATAAATATTGTAACTTAGCAGAAACAAGATAACTTTTCAGAAATACAGGATTTTAGCAAACATGGTACAAGATTACATAGATACTTTATTTAAACAAAAATACCTAAACATTGCACAAATACTGTGATTTAGGACAAATACTACAACATAGCAGAAATGCTGTAATTCAGCAAATATATTATGCTATGGCACAAATAGAAAGAATATGCTCAAATACTATGATTTTGCTCAAATAATATGATTAAGCAATAACACTAAGATTTAGCAGAAATACTGTATTTAGCACAAACACCGAAAAAGTAGCAGAAATACTGTAATTTAGCATAATAGTAATAACTTGCACAATTACAAATATGGACATGGTAAATGGCCTGTATTTATATAAGCGCTTTTATGGTCCCTAAGGACCCCAAAGCTCTTTACATATCCAGTCATTCACCCATTCACACACTGGTGATGGCAAGCTACATTAGCCACAGCCACCCTGGGGCGCACTGACAGAGGCGAGGCTGCTGGACACTGGCGCCACCGGGCCCTCTGACCACCACCAGTAGACAACGAGTGAAGTGTCTTGCCCAAAGACACAACGACCGAGACTGTCGAGCCGGACCTCGAACCGGTAACCTTCCGATTACAAGCGAACTCCCAACTTTTGAGCCACGATCACCCCCATATATGGAAACACACATGCACAGAGACACACAGGATCCAATTCAATCAACCAGTGTAAATATATTGATTTTAAATCACACAATAAGATACACCCATAAAAGGCTCTCTCTCTCTCTCTCTCTGTGTCATACACACACACACACACACACACACACACACACACACACACACACACACACACGCAGCAGCAGCAGCGAAGCAAGTGAACAAACAGGGCCTGTACATACAGTGTTTCCTGTATGTTTCTAGGTGGGTCAAAAAGCCTGGAGCTGCTTAATTTGAATCCACCAATCAGAAAGGCTATGTACTTTTTCCCGCCAAAACAGGTGCACCTGTTTTTACACATAACACAGAGACAGGATTTGTGCAGTCTATTTTTCATAGTGAGGACTCCTCTTAAACAAATGGCTATAATTTCCTTACCAGCTGCGCCACTGGGAAAGACAGTGAGCTCTTGGGAAACGGGGTGATGAGCAGTCAGAATTACATCGCGGTGAGAGGCAAAGAGCGCCGTTTTTGGAGTTACAAAACGTCGTGTAACTCCAAAACTAGGTGGACTAAAGCATAATTCTTGTACTGGGTGAATCAGCGGACTTTGGTGTACTTTGACTGCGATTTTCATTACTCTTTGTACATCCGTCGCTGAGATATGACGAGAGAAAAAACGGCAGACCTCAGATATGATTGGCTGGCTGGGAAGCTGGCAGAAATATATAGTAATAGTGTGATTAAGCATAAATACTACATTTAGCAGAAATACTGTATTAAGCACAAATCCTATAAAAGCAGAAATACTATATTAAGCACAAATCCTATAAAAGCAGAAATACTATATTAAGCAATATAAAAATCCTATAAAATGGTATAAAAAGCAAAAATACTGTAATATGATTTGGTAGAAAAACTATAATTAATCAGAAATACTATATTTGGCAGAAATACTGTAATCAGCACATATACTGTAACATTTTAGAAATTCCTCCACTTAGTAATACTATAACATAACACAAATGTTATGATGAGTTGAGCGGCTGGTACTCTGTTGCAGTCAGCACAATCTGGAGCTGAACACTCTTAAAACTGTAGAGATGACAGTGGACTTCAGGAGACATCCCTCAACTCTGCCCCCCTCATCATATCAGACAGCCCTGTGTCGACTGTGGAGATCTTCAAGTTGCTGGGTACCACCATCTCCCAGGACCTGAAGTGGGAGACCAACATCAACTCCATCCTCAAAAAGACCCAGCAGAGGATGTACTTCCTGAGACAACTGGGGAAGTACAGTCTTCCACAGGAGCTGCTGATCCAGTTCTACACTGCAGTCATTGAGTCTGTCCTGTGCTCCTCCATCACAGTCTGGTATGGTGCAGCCACTAAACAGGACAGGTGCAGACTGCAGCGGACTGTACTGGGTAGCAGAAAGGATCATCGGCGCCCCTGCCCTCCATCCAGGATCTGTACCTCTCAAGAACCAGGAAACGGGCAGGGAAAATCATCACAGACCCCTCACACCCTGGACACAGACTTTTTGATCTGCTGCCCTCTGGCAGACGGTGCAAAGCCTGCAGACCAGGACCACCCGACACAGGAATAGTTTCTTTCCCTCACCATCTCCCTTCTAAACAGTTGAACTGTCACACTGCTCCCACTGCCAGACTGCAACTGCACCTTATGTACATTCTGTAGTATTCATTCCACCTCATTTCATTTCTGTATTTTATGTATATACGTTTAGATTAGTTTTTATAGTTGGTTTACACAGCTTTGTGTATGTATGTGTGCATGTGTAATGTATATATAGATACGTGTGTGTGTGTGGGTGCGTGTGTGTGTGTGTGTGTGTGTGTGTGTGTGTGTGTGTGTGTGTGTGTGTGTGTGTGTGTGTGTGTGTGTGTGATTTACATTGCTGTGCTCGAGAGCCACCATCTACGGAACCAAATTCCTTGTATTTGTCTGCACATATACTTGGCCAATAAACACGATTCTGATGATTTGGCACAAAACCATGATTTGGCAAAAATACTATGATTTAGCAGAAATACTATGATTGAGCAGAAGTACTAAGATGTAGTAAAAGTACTTTGATTTAAGAGAAATCAATTATGGAGGAGTAATACTTTAAAATGGGAGAAATATTGATACACACACACATTCACAGAGCCTAAAGGGAAGAGTATTTGTGCCATGGAGTGTTAAGAAGAATCTGAGGTGATGAGCAGTCAGAATTAGATCGCGGTGTGAGAGGCAAAGAGCGCCGTTTTGGAGTTACAAAACGTCGTGTAACTCAAAAACTAGGTGGACTACAAGCATAATTCTTGTACTGGGTGAATCAGCGTACTTTCGTGTACTTTGACTGTGATTTGCATTGCTCTTTGTACATCTGTCGCTGAGATATGACGAGAGAAGAAAGGGCAGACCTCAGATATGATTGGCTGGCTGGGAAGCCGTGCAGGCCCTGATATGTAAATTTTATATGTATCAGTCCTCACAGAGGATTAGCTGCCTGGGGACCTGGCAGAAATATATACAAATAGTATGATTAAGCATAAATACTACATTTAGTAGAAATACTATGTTTTAGCACAAATACTATAAATGGGCAGAAATACTATAATTAAGCAGAAATACTATATTTGGCAGAAACACTATATTTAGTACAAATCTTATGAAATAGCAGAAATAGTATGATTTTGCAGAAATGCTGTATTTAGCACAAATACTGAAAAGCAGCAGAAATGCTATGACTTAGCACAACAGTAATAACTTATAGAAAAATTGGAAAAGCAAAATGGACAGCTGGAAAAATCCTGAACATGCTAAGGGTCCCTCAAATCTAATTGTTAATTGAAAAAAAAAAATCAGCAAAAAAAGTATGACAGTCACACAATCACAAATATGGGCACATATGGAAACACACATGCACAGAGAGACACACACAGGACCAAATTCAGTCAACCAGTCTAAATATATTGAATTTAAGTGATATAATAAGATGCTCCCATCAAAAGGCTCTCTCTCTCTCTCTCTCTCTCTCACACACACACACACACACACACACACACACACACACACACACACAGAGCCTAAAGGGAACAGTATTTGTGCCATGGAGTGTTAACAAGAATCTGAGGTCCATATTACAAAAGCTGCTAAAATCATAAAAGGTTGCAGAATTGTAATAAATAATGAATATAAATTAGTGGTCTGTGATAGTGTATTAATTTGTAGGGAAAAAACACATGTTGCCCAAGGTGTAATTGAACCCACGACCTTTGGGTTGCAGACCTGTGTCATTACCAACTGCGCCACTGGGAAAGAGAGGGAGCGCCTGGAAAACAGGGTGATGAGCAGTCAGAATCAGATTGCGGTGAGAGGCGAAAAACGCCGTTTTTTGCAGTTACAAAACGTCGTGTAACTCAAAAACTAGGTGGACTAGAAGCATAATTCTTGTACTGGGTGAATCAGCGTACTTTCGTGTACTTTGACTGTGATTTGCATTGCTCTTTGTACATCTGTCGCTGAGATATGACGAGAGAAGAAAGGGCAGACCCCAGATATGATTGGCTGGCTGGGAAGCCGTGCAGGCCCTGATATGTATTTGTATGTATCAGTCCTCACAGAGGATTAGCTTCCTGGGGACCTGGCAGAAATATATAGAAATAGTATGATTAAGCATAAATACTACATTTTTAGAAAAACTATATTAAGCACAAATACTATAAAAAGCAGAAATACTATATTAAGCAATATAAATATCCTCTAAAATCCTATAAAAAGCAGTAAAACTGTACTATGATTTGGTAGAAAAACCCTAATTAATCAAAAATATTACATTTGGCAGAAATAGCAGAAACACTATATTTAGCACAAATCTTATGAAATAGCAGAAAGAGTATGATTTAGCAGAAATGCTGTATTTAGCACAAATCTCATAAAATAGCAGACATAGTATGATTTTGCAGAAATGCTGTATTTAGCACAAATACTGAAAAGCAGCAGAAATGCTATGACTCAACACAATAGTAATAACTTAAATAGAAAAATTGGAAAAGCAAAATGAACAGCTGAAAGAATCCTGAACATGCTAAGGGTCCCTCAAATGTAATTGTTAAATGAAAAAAATCAGCAAAAAAAAGTATAACAGTGACACAATCACAAATATGGACACATATGGAAACACACATGCACAGAGAGACACACACAGGATCAAATTCAGTCAACCAGTCTAAATATATTGAATTTAAATCATATAATAAGATGCTCCCATAAAAACTCTCTCGCCCTCCCTTTCTCTCTCTCTCTGTCACACACACACACACACACAAACATAGGGAGAGACAAGCAAGTTTCTAGGTCAGTCAAGCAGCCTGGGAGCTGCTAAATTTGAATCCACCAATCAGAGAGGCTGTGTACTTTTTCCCGCCAAAACAGGTGCAGCCGTTTTTACACACTCAGCACAGAGAGAGACAGGATTTCTGCAGTGTATTTCTCATAATGACGACTCCCCTCAAACAAATGACCATAATTTCCTAACCGTAGGGGCTAGAACGGTCATTCTTACACCGTTTTGTTCAGAAGAGATGGGGGAATCTTAAAGTATTGACAATTTATCATTAAAATATGAATTATTAAAGATATTTGACTTCTAATGCACCATAACTGAGTAGAGCAAAGCAAAAACTGCCTTGACTTGCCCTCAAACAACGCTTTCTAACTCTAAATCTATTTGGAGTATCATTATCATTCTTTCACCGTAAGAGACAGCAGGCTTTGGTGAACAATCATGGAAATTTTCAGGTCTCTGTGGAAATCCATTAAAAAGATATGACGAGAGAAAAAGTGGTTCATTTCCAGAGTTTGAAATCTGAAGAAATCTGAGCGAAGGACTAATTTCCTACCCTCAAACAAGTCCAACTCATTTCAGAACGGTAATAGGTGAGAAAGAAATTCTTGAATTGTGAGCGTCAGGAGTGTCTGAAGATATACTCGGACAAGCCTCATGTTTTAATTTCGCTTCGTTGAGGAGATATGACGATTCGAATATGCCTCTCATTACAGAAATCAAGCGGTGATTTTGAACAAACTCTCCATTGACTTTCTATGGAGAGTTTTCCGACTTTGTGTTGGTCTGAGGAGATTTGCCGAAATTCTATAAATCCCACAACAATGATAGTGACATTTTCTGAAAGCCAGCAAAAATACCTACGTTTTGATGTATAATTTGTGGAAGTTGAGTGAAAATTGAGCGAGTAGCACGAAGTTGTTCGGACATAAAGAGAAGACTGCAAAACCTACAGTGGCCCACTGAAAGCCAGGTGCATAGCAACCATAACAACGCATGTATTTTGTGAAAAATCAAAAAATGAAACTCAAAACTTAAAGAGGATAAGATGAAAACTGTAACAGATATGAAAAAGCTGAATCATTCATGAATAGCCCAATAATTTGTGAACATTTTAAAATTTGAATGGTTGTTCTAGGCGAAAGTATGAGAAAGTAGTTAAGTTTCAAAAACAAGCAAGTTTTAGCAGAATTGTGGAAGTTTCCATTCATTTCAATGGGACAAATTAAAGGAAAAAATGTAATATTTTAAAAAGTATAACAGTATAAAATACCAAAAGATATAGCTGGAATTAGCAGAAATAGCAGAATATTGTGAAATTTGAGCGGTGAAAATAGCACAAAAATTGTGAAAGTAGTTAAGCGCCGAAAAAAACGTCACGGAAGCAACTTGAAAAAGAATAAAGTTTAAAGAAAACAGGAAAACAATAGTGTGGATGCCTAAAGCATCCACACAACTAGAAAAATTTGCATTTCCTGCGAAAATGCAGTGTGGATGCTTTAAAGCTGAAGCTTTCTGCTGAAACTAGCTGAAAAAGCTGAAAAGTTGCAGAAATTGTAAAACTTTGCAGAAGCAAAGGAACTTTGCTAAAATGTAGTAACTTAGCAGAACTGCAATATCTTAGAGGAAACATAATACTTGGCAGAAATACAATGGCATAGCAGAACTTAGCAGAAATATTGTAACTTACCAGAAACACGATAACTTCTCAAAAATACAAGAATTTAGAAGAAATAGTATAAGATAACAGAAAGAATATATTTAGCCAAACATTCTTAAACATTACAGAAATACTATGATTTAGAGAAACAGTACAACATAGCAAAAATGCTGTAATTTGACAGAAATACTACATTTGGCAGAAATACTATGTTTCAACACAAATACACTGGTTTAGCACAAATATTTTAACATAGCAGAAATACAATTATATAGCAGAAATGCTATATTTAGAAAGAAAAATATAATATAGTAGAAATACTATGATTTAGCAGAAATACTGTAATCAGCACATATACTGTAACATGACATAAATTCCTCCACTTAGTAGTAATACTATAACATAACACAAATGTTATGATTTGGCACAAAAACCATAATTACAAATCTTGTAAAATAGCAGAAATAGTATGATTCAGCACAATAGTAATAACTTAAACAGAAAAATTGGAAAAGCAAAATGGACAGCTGAAAAAATGCTGATCATGCTAAGGATCCTTCAAATGTACTTGTTAAATGAAAAAAAAAAAACTCAGCAAAAAAAAAAGTATAACAGTCACACAATCACAAATATGGACACCTATGGAAACACACATGTACAGAGAGGCACACAGGATCAAATTCAGTCAACCAGTCTAAATATATTGAATTTGAATCTTACAATGAGATCATCCCATAAAAAGGCTTTCTCTCTCTCTCTCTCTCTCTCTCTCTCTCTCTCTGTCACACACACACACACACACACACACACACACACAGAGAGAGAGAAGAAACTTTCTAGGTCAGTCAAGCAGCCTGGGAGCTGCTGAATTTGAATCCACCAATCAGAGAGGCTGTGTACTTTTCCCCGCCAAAACAGGTGCAGCCGTATTTACGTGTTGTGCCAAAACATAGTGTTTCTGCCATATTGTGGTACTACTACATTACAACTTGAATACGGATTAAAGATGAAAGAAACTGGCACCAAATTCCTCCACTACAAACCAGTCTGATACCACTTCTTTGCAGTGTTCACGTTTACTAAGGCACTACCCAAAAGGCGCCACAAGAGGGCACTCCAACACAACAGATGACCTATGTACACTGATGCACTTAGTAACAGTCAGCCTCCTTGAATTGGCAGAAATACTGTGATGTTGCAGACATAGTATGTTTTTGCACTACTCATTTGTAGTGAAAAAAATTAGCAATATAAATTACAAGTCTGTGAAAGTGTATAAATTTGTAGTGAAAAAAAAATGTTGACCAAGGTGGGATTGAACCCACGACCTTTGAGCTGCAGAGCCGTGTCATTACTGATTGCGACACCTGGAAAGAGGCGGGCAGCTGAAAAACAAAGACATCAGCAATCAGAAATAAAAGAGATTTCTGTTGAAAACACCTGAAAAAGCTGGGATTTGTGCTGAAAAGGGGTGAAAAAACTCAATTCTGCTGAAACGGGGTGAAGAAGAGGTGTTGGACTGTTGAGAAGAGTTAAATAAGTTGAACAGATATGTTTGGGTACAGATACTATGATTTGGTAATAATACTGTGTTTTAGCACAACTCCTGAGATTTGATTGAAATAATATGATTTAGAAGAAATATTATGACTTTGTACAAATACAATGTTTTGGCACAAATACCATGATATGGCAAAAATACTATGATTCAGCAGAAATACTATGATTGAGCAGAAGTACTAAGATGTAGTAAAAGTACTTTGATTTAACAGAAATGCAATTATGGAGGAGTAATACTTTAAAATGGGAAAAATATTGATACACACACAGATACACAGAGCCTAAAGGGAACAGTATTTGTGCCATGGAGTGTTAAGAAGAATCTGAGGTCCATATTAGAAAAGCTGCTAAAATCATAAAACTTTGCAGAATTGTAATAAATGATGAATATGAATTACTTGTCTGTGATAGTGTATTAATTTCTAGGGAAAAAAAAATGTTGACCAAGGTGGAATTGAACCCGTGATCTTTAGACTGCCGACCGGCGTCATTACCAACTGTGCCACTGGGAAACAGAGCAGCGGTTTGGAAAACGGGGAGATGAAGTGTCAGATTTAGATCGCGGTGAGAGGCGTAAAACGCCGATTTTTGGAGTTACAAAACGTCATGTAACTCCAAAACTAGGTGGGATAGAAGCACAATTCTTGTACTGGGTCAATCAGCAGACTTTGCTGAACTTTCACTGCGATTTTCATTGCTCCTTTTACCTCCGTCACGGAGATATGATGAGAGAAGAAAGCGGCTTCATTATCAGAGTTTGAAAAGTGAGAGGAGGACAGATTTCCACCCTCAAACAAACGTAATTTATGGCTTAACAGTAAGATGACTGTAAAAACTGCTCTATGATTTACATGAAATACTTTGATTTAGAAGAAATTCTATAATCTAGCAAAAAGCACTACAGCATAGCAGAAGTTATATCACTGAAAGCAGATTTACTAGGATTTAGCACAAACACTATGATTTGGCTCAAAATCTTTGTTTTGCAGTTATATTATGATTTGGCAGAAATACTATGAGCAGTAATAATATAACAGTACATAATACTGTTATTTTGTGGAAATACAATGCTTTATCACAAATACCATGATATGGCAAAAATACTATGATTCAGCAGAAATACTATGATTGAGCAGAAGTACTAAGATGTAGTAAAAGTACTTTGATTTAACAGAAATGCAATTATGGAGGAGTAATACTTTAAAATGGGAAAAATATTGATACACACACAGATACACAGAGCCTAAAGGGAACAGTATTTGTGCCATGGAGTGTTAAGAAGAATCTGAGGTCCATATTAGAAAAGCTGCTAAAATCATAAAACTTTGCAGAATTGTAATAAATGATGAATATGAATTACTTGTCTGTGATAGTGTATTAATTTCTAGGGAAAAAAAATGTTGACCAAGGTGGAATTGAACCCGTGATCTTTAGACTGCCGACCGGCGTCATTACCAACTGTGCCACTGGGAAACAGAGCAGCGGTTTGGAAAACGGGGAGATGAAGTGTCAGATTTAGATCGCGGTGAGAGGCGTAAAACGCCGATTTTGGAGTTACAAAACGTCACGTAACTCCAAAACTAGGTGGGATAAACACACATTCTTGTACTGGGTCAATCAGCAGACTTTGCTGAACTTTCACTGCGATTTTCATTGCTCCTTTTACCTCCGTCACGGAGATATGATGAGAGAAAAACGGCTTCATTTTCAGAGTTTGAAAAGTGAGAGGAGGACAGATTTCCACCCTCAAACAAACGTAATTCATGGCTTAACAGTAAGATGACTGTAAAAACTGCTCTATGATTTACATGAAATACTTTGATTTAGAAGAAATTCTATAATCTAGCAAAAAGCACTACAGCATAGCAGAAGTTATATCACTGAGCAGATTTACTAGGATTTAGCACAAACACTATGATTTGGCTCAAAAATCTTTGTTTTGCAGTTATATTATGATTTGGCAGAAATACTATGAGCAGTAATAATATAACAGTACATAATACTGTTATTTTGTGGAAATACAATGCTTTATCACAAATACCATGATATGGCAAAAATACTATGATTCAGCAGAAATACTATGATTGAGCAGAAGTACTAAGATGTAGTAGAAGTACTTTGATTTAGCACAAATACTATAATGGAGGAGTAAGACTTTAACATGGGAGAAATATTGATACACACACACATACACAGAGAGCAAAGTGTGCAGAGGCTGTTGAGAGTCTGGGCTTGGCATATCTAGGTCAGCTAAATTGGCTGCACCTGCTGTAATCAGCACTTACACAGACAGACACAGAGGCTACGTTCACACTGCAGGCGAAAGCGCATCAAATCCGATTTTTTCGCCCCTATGCGACCCGTATCCGATCTTGGTATGACAGTGTGAACGGCACAAATCCGATATTTTCAAATCCGATCTGGGTCACTTTCGTATGTGGTACTGAATCCGATACGTATCCGATGTTTTAGAAAGCGACTGCTGTGTGAACGGTCAGGTCGCATTAAATCCGTCTTTTACGTCACTGACACAAGACAGACGCCAATTATCAGCGCCGGAGAAGCGCCCGATAGGACATCGCGAACGATTTCCTACCATCCGGTGAAACTGTTGGGAAGACAACGTTGGAGAAATGTGAACATTTTATTTTTACTGTATTTTCTGCAGATTCTGACAGAAATCTGCAACTATCCTTTGAAGCACCGCTCCTCTAAAACAGCAAAAAGGATCATTATTAGGTTATTTACATTATTATGTAAATAACAAAATAACTTAAGGCAAAAATCTGGAAACATAAAGTCCGAAGTCTCTATATTAAGGGCCATCAGTCAAACAATATTGTTTGCTCTGGGTCTAAACAGAGCGCGTTGTGTGTGAATTCTTCTTTTGCGCATGCGGGCCGCTTTGAGCGTTCACACTGGAGAGCGTTTGATGTCGCATTTTATGTGTAGTGTGAACAAGCAGACAAAAAAATCGGATTTGATCAAAAAATCGGAATTGAGCATTAAGACCTGCAGTGTGAACGTAGCCAGAGAGAGCTATGGGTTTTCTTCAGTGTATTTCTCACATTCAGGACTCCCCTCGAACAAATGGCCATAATTTCCTAACCGTAGGGGCTAGAATGCTCATTCTAACACCGTTTTGTTCAGAAGAGATGGGGGAATCTGCAGGTCTTCATAATTCAGCGATAAAATATAAATTATTGAAGATATATGACTTCTAATGCACCATAACTGAGTAGAGGCAAGTGAAATCTGCCTTGACTTGCCCTCAAACAACGCTTTCTAACTCTAAATCTATTTGGAGTATAGATATCATTCTTTCACCGTAAGAGACAGCAGGCTTTGGTGAACAGTCATGGAAATTTTCAGGTCTCTGTGGAAATCCAACAAAAAGTTATGACTCCTCCGGAGTGAGAGGAGTAGGAATATTTTTACTGCTATTATTTGCTGCTATTTTTTTATAATCATCATTACCATTTCATGTTAATAGTGATGTTGCATTCAGGGGCATTCAGATGTTCAAATATATGGGTATTATATTAGTCTTTATTACAGGTCCAAGAAGAACCACTTTAAACGGTTGAGTTGAATCTATAATTTTAAATGTTTTTAATGCTTCTATGATCTCAGTGTTTCTGTGTAGAGGGCAGAGACAGGAAGTTATAGGCTTTTGAAGTTGCAGGCTTTTGCAGAAGTGAAACTGAAAGCAAAGAGAGCATTTAAGGGCGAGACACACATACAGACACATATAGTACGAGAGGTCATGACACGTCGCAGTAGTACACAGCATGCACGCGCCCCGCATGCGTGCACACACACACAGATAGACTCAGTTAGTAGGTAAGAGTTTATAACTGCAAAGTTGTGCCTGTATGAGTGACATTTTGTGCAGAACATGGACTTGATGTTCCAGGAAGATAAGCCTGGGCAGGATGGAGAC
Organism: Oreochromis aureus; assembly: GCF_013358895.1. Taxonomy (NCBI): domain Eukaryota; kingdom Metazoa; phylum Chordata; class Actinopteri; order Cichliformes; family Cichlidae; genus Oreochromis; species Oreochromis aureus. The sequence goes on from NC_052956.1 coordinate 6,110,640, forward strand.
AGGAAGCACCTGCCGTCGACGCCTTGAAGACGATGTTGTTTTAGACTATGTTAAGAGTCATTGTGGTTTTGGAGTGACGGATGCTTTGTTTAAGTCTGCCTGGTAACAGGAAGACTGCAAACCCTATAAAGCCTTTGTCTAATGATTGTAAGTTCAGTTCGACGCTGAAATCTGCACAGCGGTCGGACTCACACATGTGTTTATTAAAATGCTGTCTAATTGCACACCGGACCAGATCTGTGGTTATTTTGGATTCCTCTCTCAACATTGAACCTTAACACCAAACATTCTTAAACATTACAGAAATACTATGATTTAGAGAAACAGTACAACATAGCAGAAATGCTGTAATTTGACAGAAATACTATATTTAGCACAAATCTTATAAAATAGCAGAAATGCTGTATTTAGCACAAATACTGAAAAGCAGCAGAAATGCTATGACTTAGCACAATAGTAATAACTTAAATAGAAAAATTGGAAAAGCAAAATGGACAGCTGAAAAAATCCTGAACATGCTAAGTGTCCCTCAAATGTAATTGTTAAATGAAAAGAAAATCAGCAAAAAAAAAGTATAACAGTCACACAATCACAAATATGGACACATATTGAAACACACATGCACAGAGAGACACACACAGGACCAAATTCAGTCAACCAGTCTAAATATATTGAATTAAAATCATACAATAAGATGCTCCCATAAAAACTCTCTCGCCCTCCCTCTCTCTCTCTCTCTCTCTCACACACACACACACACACACACACACACACACACACACACACACACAGGGAGAGAAAATCAAGTTTCTAGCTCAATCAAGCAGCCTGGGAGCTGCTAAATTTGAATCCACCAATCAGAGAGGCTGTGTACTTTTTCCCGCCAAAACAGGTGCAGCCGTTTTTACACACACAGAGCACAGAGACAGGATTTCTGCAGTGAATTTCTCATAGTGAGGATTCCTCTCAAACAAATGGCCATAATTTCCTAACCGTAGGGGTTAGAACAGTCATTCTTACACCGTTTTGTTCAGAAGAGATGGGGAATCTTAAAGTGTTGACACTTTATCATTAAAATATGAATTATTGAAGATATTTGACTTCTAATGCACCATAACTGAGTAGAGGCAAGCGAAAACTGCCTTGGCTTGCCCTCAAACAACGCTTTCTAACTCTAAATCTATTTGGAGTATTGATATCATTCTTTCACCGTAAGAGACAGCAGGCTTTGGTGAACAATCATGGAAATTTTCAGGTCTCTGTGGAAATCCATCAAAAAGATATGATGAGAGAAAAAAGTGCCTCATTTCCAGAGTTTGAAATCTGAAGAAATCTGAGCGAGGGACAAATTTCCTACCCTCAAACAAACCCAATTCATGGCCAAATGGTAATAGATGAGAAAAAAATTCTTGAATTGTGAGCGTCAGGAGTGTCTGAAGATATACTGGGACAAGCCTCATGTCTTAACTTTGCTTCGTTAAGGAGATATGACGATTCGAACATGCCTGTCATTACAGAAATCCAGCGGTGATTTTGAACAAGCTCTCCATTGACTTTCTATGGAGAGTTTTGCGACTTTGTGTTGGTCTGAGGAGATTTGCCAAAATTCTATAAATTTGACAACAATGATGGTGACATTTTCTGAAAGCCAGCAAAAATACCCACGTTTTGATGTATAATTTGTGTGGGTTGAGTGAAAATTGAGCGAGTAGCAAGAAGTTGTTCGGACATGAAGAGAAAATTGCCAAAGGTACAGTGGCTCACTTAGAACCAACTGCATAGCAACCATAACAACGCATGTATTTTGTGAAAAATCACAAAGATGCAACTCAAAACTTAAAGAGGGATAAGATGAAAACGGTAGCAGATATGAAAAAGCTGAATCATTCATGAATAGCCCAATAATTTGTGAACATTTTATAATTTGAATGGTTGTTCTAGGCGAAAGTATGAGAAAGTAGTTAAGTTTCAAAAAGAGTAAGTTTTAGCAGAATTATGGAAGTTTTCCATTCATTTCAATGGGACAAATTAAAGGAAAAAAGCTTAATATTTTAAAAAGTATAAGAGCAGAAAATACCAAAAGTCATAGCAGGAATTAGCAAAAATAGCAGAATAGTTTAAAATTTGAACGGTGAAAATCGGCTGAAAATTGTGGAAGTAGTTAAGTGCCAAAAAAGTACAAAAAGTGGCAACTAGAATAATAATAACTAGAAAAATTTGCATTTCCTGCGAAAATGCAGTGTGGATGCTTTAAAGCTGAAGCTGTCTGCTGAAACTAGCTGAAAAAGCTGAAAAGTTGCAGAAATTGTAAAAACTTTGCAGAAGCAAAGGAACTTTGCTAAAATGTAGTGACTTAGCAGAACTGCAATATCTTAGAGGAAACATAATACTTGGCAGAAATACAATAGCATAGCAGAACTTAGCAGAAATATTGTAACTTACCAGAAACACGATAACTTGTCAAAAATACAAGAATTTAGGAGAAATTGTATAAGATAACAGAAAGAATATATTTAGCCAAACATTCTTAAACATTACAGAAATACTATGATTTAGAAAAACAGTACAACATAGCAGAAATGCTGTGATTTACCAGAGACACTGTAATATACTATATTTTAATTTTATATGAATACTATGTTTTAACAAAAATACTCCAGTTTAGCACAAATATTATAACATAGCAGAAATACTATTCTATAGCAGAAATGCTATATTTAGAAAGAAAAATATAATATAGTGGAAATACTATGATTTAGCAGAAATCCTACAATATAGCTTAATAACAATGATTTAGAAGAGATACTATGATTGAGCGGAATAGTAATAACTTAAGTGAAAATATTGGAAAGGTAAAATGACAAGCTGAATAAAAGGAACATGGTTAAGTTCGCTGAAAACTATTTGTTATTCACCTGTGAAAAAATAAAACAAAAATACATTTAGAAGAAAAACAAATAAGAACAGTCAACAGATACATAAGAAATCAAATATAGATACACAAATGTACAGAGAGAGACACACAGGCAGGGTCTATGCCAGTCAACCAGTCTGAATATATTACATTTTTATCCAACAATGAGATGCTACCCTAAAAGGGTCTTTCTGTGTATCTCTCTCTCTCTCTCTCTCTCACACACACACACACACACACACACACACACACACACACACACACACACACACACACACACACACACACACACACACACACACACACACACACACACACACACACAAAACAGCAACAGCAGCAGCAAGTGAACAGGGGCTGTTAACAGCATGTTTCTAGGTCAGTCTTGCAAGCCTGGGAGCTGCTAAATTTGAATCCACCAATCAGAGAGGCTGTGCTTTTTCCCGCCAAAACTGGTGCACCAAGTGCAGGCTTTTACACATGCAGCACAGAGAGAGACAGGATTTTTGCAGTCTATTTCTCATAGTGAGAATTCCCCTCAAACAAACAGCCATGAATTTCTAACCGTGAGGGGCTAAAACAGTCATTCTTAGACTTTATTCAGAAGACATGGGAGAATCTTGAAATGTTGACCATTTAAAATAAAAATATGAAATATCATAGATATATGACATAGATGATTGGTTGTCTTAGAAGCCATGATTGCCCCAATATGCAAGTTTGAATGTGCAAGGCCTAAGATATGATTGGCTGGCTGGGAAGCCATGAAGGCAACAATATGCAAATTTGAATGTGCCAGGCCTCAGATATGATTGGTTGTCTTAGAAGCCATATAAAAAGCAGTAAAACTGTACTATGATTTGGTAGAAAAACTATAATTAATCAAAAATACTATATTTGGCAGAAATACTATTTTTAGCAGAAACACTATATTTAGCACAAATCTGATGAAATAGCAGAAATAGTATGATTTAGCAGAAATGCTGTATTTAGCACAAATACTGAAAAGCAGCAGAAATGCTATGACTTAGCACAATAGTAATAACTTAAATAGAAAAATTGGAAAAGCAAAATGGACAGCTGAAAAAATCCTGAACATGCTAAGGGTCCCTCAAATGTAATTGTGAAATGAAAAAAAAAATCAGCAAAAAAAAAGTATAACAGTCACACAATCACAAATATGGAAACATATGGAAACACACATGCACAGAGAGACACACACAGGATCAAATTCAGTCAACCAGGCTAAATATATTGAATTTAAATGACAGACAGACAGACAGACAGACAGACAGACAGCAGCATCAGCAAGTGAACAGGGGCTGTTAACAGCATGTTTCTAGGTCAGTCAAACAGCTGTGAGCTTCTCAATTTGAATCCACCAATCAGAGAGGCTGTGTGCTTTTTCCCATAAAACTGGTTCACTAAGTGCAGGCTTTTACACATGCAGCACAGAGAGAGACAGGATTTTGCAGTCTATTTCTCATAGTGAGAATTCCCCTCAAACAAACAGCCATGAATTTCTAACCGTGAGGGGCTAAAACAGTCATTCTTAGACCATTTTATTCAGAAGACATAGGGGAATCTTGAAATGCTGACCATTTAAAATAAAAATATGAAATATTAGAGATATATGACATAGATGATTGGTGGGCTTAGAAGCCACGAAGGTCCCAATATGCAAATTTGAATGTGCCAGGACTCAGATATGATTGGCTGGCTGGGAAGCCATGAAGGTCCCAATATGCAAATTTGAATGTGCCAGGACTCAGATATGATTGGCTGGCTGAGAAGCCATGAAGGTCCCAATATGCAAATTTGAATGTGCCAGGACTCAGATATGATTGGCTGGGTGGGAAGCCATGAAGGCAACAATATGCAAATTTGAATGTGCCAGGACTCAGATATGATTGGCTGGGTGGGAAGCCATGAATGCCCCAATATGCAAATTTAAATGTGCCAGGACTCAGATATGATTGGCTGGCTGAGAAGCCATGAAGGTCCCAATATGCAAATTTGAGTGTGCCAGGACTCAGATATGATTGGCTGGCTGGGAAGCCGTCCAGGTCCTGATATGTAAATTTGAATATTAGGACTGACTCCCTGGGGACCTGGCAGAAATATATAGAAATACAATGATTACCCAGAAATCCTGCATTTAGTAGAAATACTATGTTTTAGCACAAATACTATAAAATGGCAGAAATACTATAATTAAGCAGAAATATTATATTAAGTACAAATCCTATAAAATAGCAGAAATAGTATGATTTAGCACAAATGCTGTATTTAGCACAAATCTTATAAAATAGCAGAAATAGTATGATTTAGCAGAAATGCTGTATTTAGCACAAATACTGAAAAGCAGCACAAATGCTATGACTTAGCACAATAGTAATAACTTAAATAGAAAAATTGGAAAAGCAAAATGGACAGCTGCAAAAGTCCCACAAGCACAGAGAGACACACACAGGATCAAATTCAGTCAACCAGTCTAAATATATTGAATTTAAATCATACAATAAGATGCTCCCATAAAAACTCTCTCGCCCTCTCTCTCTCTCTCTCTCTCTCTCTCTCACACACACACACACACACACACACACACACACACACACACACACACACACACACACACACGGAGAGAAAATCAAGTTTCTAGGTCAGTCAAGCAGCCTGGGAGCTGCTAAATTTGAATCCACCAATCAGAGAGGCTGTGTACTTTTTCCCGCCAAAACAGGTGCAGCCGTTTTTACACACACAGAGCACAGAGACAGGATTTCTGCAGTGAATTTCTCATAGTGAGGATTCCTCTCAAACAAATGGCCATAATTTCCTAACCGTAGGGGCTAGAACAGTCATTCTTACACCGTTTTGTTCAGAAGAGATGGGGAATCTTAAAGTGTTGACAATTTATCATTAAAATATGAATTATTGAAGATATTTGACTTCTAATGCACCATAACTGAGTAGAGGCAAGCGAAATCTGCCTTGACTTGCCCTCAAACAACGCATTCTAACTCTAAATCTATTTGGAGTATCAATATCATTCTTTCACCGTAAGAGACAGCAGGCTTTGGTGAACAGTCATGGAAATTTTCAGGTCTCTGTGGAAATCCAACAAAAGTTATGACGAGAGAAAAAGTGGTTCATTTCCAGAGTTTGAAATCTGAAGAAATCTGAGCGAAGGACAATTTCCTACCCTCAAACAAGTCTAACTCATTTCAGAATGGTAATAGGTGAGAAACAAATTCTTGAATTGTGAGCGTCAGGAGTGTCTGAAGATATACGGGGACAAGCCTCATGTCGTAACTTTGCTTCGTTAAGGAGATATGACGATTCGAATATGCCTCTCATTACAGAAATCAAGCGGTGATTTTGAACAAACTCTCCATTGACTTTCTATGGAGAGTTTTCTGACTTTGTGTTGGTCTGAGGAGATTTGCGAAAATTCTATAAATCCCACAACAATGATAGTGACATTTTCAGAAAGCCAGCAAAAATACCTACGTTTTGATGTATAATTTGTGGGGTTGAGTGAAAATTGATCAAGTAGCAAGAAGTTGTTCGGACATGAACAGAAGACTGCAAAACCTTCAGTGGCACACTGAAAGCCAAGTGCATAGCAACCATAACAACGCATGTATTTTGTGAAAAATCACAAAATGAAACTCAAAACTTAAAGAGGATAAGATGAAAACTGTAACAGATATGAAAAAGCTGAATCACTCAGGAATAGCCCAATAATTTCAAAACATTTTAAAGTTTGAATGGCTGTTCTAGGTGAAAGTATGAGGAGGTAGTCAAGTTTCAAAAATGAGCAAGTTTTAGCAGAATTTTGGAAGTTTTCCATTCATTTCAATGGGACAAAAAATTGCATGAAAAGCTTAATATTTTAAAAAGTATAACAGCAAAAAATACCAAAAGATATAGCGCACATTAGCAGAAATAGCAGAATAGTTTAAAATTTGAACGGTGAAAATCGGCTGAAAATTGTGGAAGTAGTTAAGTGCCAAAAAAAGTACAAAAATTGGCAACTAGAATAATAAAGTATAAAGAATAAAGAGAAACAGGAACTCAATAGTGTGGATGCAAAAAGCATCCACACAACTAGAAAAATTTGCATTTCCTGCGAAAATGCAGTGTGGATGCTATAAAGCTGAAGCTGTCAGCTGAAACTAGCTGAAAAAGCTGAAAAGTTGCAGAAATTGTAAAACCTTTGCAAAAATTGTAATAACTTTGCAGAAGCATAAGAACTTAGCAAAAATGTAATTACTTAGCAGAACTGCAATAACGTAAAGAAAACATAATACTTGGCAGAAATACAATAACATAGCAGAACTTAGCAGCAGAAATTAAAATAAATATTGTAACTTAGCAGAAACAAGATAACTTTTCAGAAATACAGGATTTTAGCAACCATGGTACAAGATTACATAGATACTTTATTTAAACAAAAATACCTAAACATTGCACAAATACTGTGATTTAGGACAAATACTACAACATAGCAGAAATGCTGTAATTCAGCAAATATACTATGCTATGGCACAAATAGAAAGAATATGCTCAAATACTATGATTTTGCTCAAATAATATAATTAAGCAATAACACTAAGATTTAGCAGAAATACTGTATTTAGCACAAATACCGAAAAGTAGCAGAAATACTATAATTTAGCATAATAGTAATAACTTGCACAATTACAAATATGGACATGGTAAATGGCCTGTATTTATATAAGCGCTTTTATGGTCCCTAAGGACCCCAAAGCGCTTTACATATCCAGTCATTCACCCATTCACACACTGGTGATGGCAAACTACGTTGTAGCCACAGCCACCCTGGGGCGCACTGACAGAGGTGAGGCTGCTGGACACTGGCGCCACCGGGCCCTCTGACCACCACCAGTAGTCAAACAATAAGATACACCCATAAAAAGGCTCTCTCTCTCTCTCTCTCTCTCTCTCACACACACACACACACACACACACACACACACACACACACACACACACACACACACACAGCAGCAGCAGCAGAAGCAAGTGAACAAATAGGGGCTGTACATACAGTGTTTCCTGTATGTTTCTAGGTAGGTCAAAAAGCCTGGAGCTGCTTAATTTTAATCCACCAATCAGAAAGGCTATGTACTTTTTCCCGCCAAAACAGGTGCACCTGTTTTACACACACGCAGCACAGAGACAGGATTTGTGCAGTCTATTTTTCATAGTGAGGACTCCTCTCAAACAAATGGCTATAATTTCCTAACCGTAGGGTCTAGAACAGTCATTCTTACACTGTTTTGTTCAGAAGAGATGGGGGATTGTCAAGTGTTGTGTGTTTAAAGTAAAAATATGAATTTGTAGAGATACATGACATGGATGAGTGGTTGACTTACAACCCATGAAAGCCCCAATATGGAAATTTGAATGTCTCAGCCGTCAGATGTGATGGGCTGGTTGGGAAGTCATGCATGACTTGATATGTCAATTTGAAAATTACAGTACTCACAGAGGATTGGCTCCCTGAGGAGCTGGCAGGAATACATAGAAATACTATGATTACCCAGAAATACTGCGTTTAGTAGAAATATTATGTTTTAACACAAATACTATAAAATGGCTGAAATAGTATGATTTAGCACAAACGCTGTATTTAGCACAAATACTGAAAAGCAGCAGAAATGCTATGACTTAGCACAATAGTAATAACTGAAATAGAAAAATTGGAAAAGCAAAATGAACAGCTGAAAAAATGCTGAACATTGTATTTTATGTATATCGTTTAGATTAGTTATTTATAGTTGGTTTACACAGCTTTGTGTATGTATGTGTATGCATGTGTAATGTATATATAGATACGTGTGTGTGTGTGTGTGTGTGTGTGTGTGTGTGTGTGTGTGTGTGAGATTTACATTGCTGTGCTCGAGAGCCACCATCTACCGGAACCAAATTCCTTGTATTTGTCTGCACATATACTTGGCCAATAAACACGATTCTGATGATTTGGCACAAAAACCATGATTTGGCAAAAATACTATGATTTAGCAGAAATACTATGATTGAGCAGAAGTACTAAGATGTAGTAAAAGTACTTTGATTTAAGAGAAATCAATTATGGAGGAGTAATACTTTAAAATGGGAGAAATATTGATACACACACACATTCACAGAGCCTAAAGGGAAGAGTATTTGTGCCATGGAGTGTTAAGAAGAATCTGAGGTCCATATTAGAAAAGCTGGTAAAAGTTTTCAGAATTGTAATAAATGATGAATATGAATTAGTGGTCTGTGATAGTGTATTAATTTGTAGGGCAAAAAAAATATTGTCCAAGGTGGAGTTGAACCCACAACCTTTGGGTTGCAGACCTGTGTCATTACCAGCTGCGCCACTGGGAAAGACAGGGGGCTCTTGGGAAACAGGGTGATGAGCAGTCAGAATTAGATCGCAGTGAGAGGCAAAGAGCGCCGTTTTTTGGAGTTACAAAACGTCGTGTAACTCAAAAACTAGGTGGACTAGAAGCATAATTCTTGTACTGGGTGAATCAGCGGACTTTGGTGTACTTTGACTGCGATTTTCATTGCTCTTTGTACATCCGTTGCTGAGATATGACGAGAGAAGAAACGGCAGACCTCAGATATGATTGGCTGGGGAGCTGGCAGAAATATATAGTAATAGTGTGATTAAGCATAAATACTACATTTAGCAGAAATACTATATTAAGCACAAATCCTATAAAAAGCAGAAATACTATATTAAGCACAAATCCTATAAAAAGCAGAAATACTATATTAAGCAATATAAATATCCTATAAAATCCTATAAAAAGCAAAAATACTACTGCAATATGATTTGGTAGAAAAACTATAATTAATCAGAAATACTATATTGGGCAGAAATACTATATTTAGCACAAATCTTATAAAATAGCAGAAATAGTATGATTCAGCACAATAGTAATAACTTAAACAGAAAAATTGGAAAAGCAAAATGGACAGCTGAAAAAATGCTGAACATGCTAAGGGTCCTTCAAATGTACTTGTTAAATGAAAAAAAAACTCAGCAAAAAAAGTATAACAGTCACACAATCACAAATATGGAAACATATGGAAACACACATGCACAGAGAGACACACACAGGATCAAATTCAGTCAACCAGTCTAAATATATTGAATTTAAATCATACAATAAGATGCTCCCATAAAAACTCTGTCTCGCCCTCTCTTTCTCTCTCTCTGTCACACACACACACACACACAGCAGAAATGCTATGACTTAGCACAATAGTAATAACTGAAATAGAAAAATTGGAAAAGCAAAATGAACAGCTGAAAAAATGCTGAACATTCTAAGGCTCCCTCAAATGTAATTTTTGAATGAAAAAAAAATCAGCAAAAAAAAGTATAACAGTCACACAATCAAAAATATGGACACATATGGAAACACACAAGCACAGAGAGACACAGCATCAAATTCAGTCAACCAGTCTAAATATATTGAATTTAAATCATACAATAAGATGCTCCCATAAAAAGCGCTCTCTCGCCTCTCTTTCTCTCTCTCTCTGTCACACACACACACACACACAAACACACACACTAGCAGCAGCAGCAGCCAAATAGCCTGGGAGCTGCTGAATTTGAATCCACCAATCAGAGAGGCTGTATACTTTTTCCCGCCAAAACAGGTGCACCTGTTTTTACACACACGCAGCACAGAGACAGGATTTGTGCTGTCTATTTTTCATAGTGAGGATTCCCCTCAAACAAATGGCTATAATTTCCTAACCGTAGGGGCTAGAACAGTCATTCTTACACCGTTTTGTTCAGAAGAGATGGGGGGATCTTAAAGTGTTGACATTTTATCATTAAAATCTGAATTATTGAAGATATTTGACTTCTAATGCACCATAACTGAGTAGAGGCAAAGCGAAAACTGCCTTGACTTGCCCTCAAACAATGCTTTCTAACTCTAAATCTATTTGGAGTATCGATATCATTCTTTCACCGTAAGAGACAGCAGGATTTGGTGAACAGTCATGGAAATTTTCAGGTCTCTGTGGAAATCCATCAAAAAGATATGACGAGAGAAAAAGTGGTTCATTTCCAGAGTTTGAAATCTGAAGAAATCTGAGCGAGAGATGAATTTCCTACCCTCAAACAAACCCAATTCATGGCCAAATGGTAATAGGTGAGAAAGAAATTCTTGAATTGTGAGCATCAGGAGTGTCTGAAGATATATTGGCACAAGCCTCATGTCTTAAATTTGCTGCGTTGAGATATGACGATTTGAAAATGCCTCTCATTAGAGAAATCCAGTGGAGATTTTGAACAAGCTCTCCATTGACTTTCTATGCAGTTTTCAGACTTTGTGTTGGTGTGAGGAGATTTGCCAAAATTCTATTATACAGAAACTGTAATCAGCACATATACTGTAACATTTTAGAAATTTCTCCACTTAGTAGTAATACTATAACATAACACAAATGTTATGATGAGTTGAGCGGCTGGTACTCTGGTGCAGTCAGCACAATCTGGAGCTGAACACTCTTAAAACTGTAGAGATGACAGTGGACTTCAGGAGACATCCCTCAACTCTGCCCCCCTCATCATATCAGACAGCCCTGTGTCGACTGTGGAGATCTTCAAGTTGCTGGGTACCACCATCTCCCAGGACCTGAAGTGGGAGACCAACATCAACTCCATCCTCAAAAAGACCCAGCAGAGGATGTACTTCCTGAGACAACTGGGGAAGTACAGTCTTCCACAGGAGCTGCTGATCCAGCTCTACACTGCAGTCATTGAGTCTGTCCTGTGCTCCTCCATCACAGTCTGGTATGGTGCAGCCACTAAACAGGACAGGTGCAGACTGCAGCGGACTGTACGGGCAGCAGAAAGGATCATCGGCGCCCCCTGCCCTCCATCCAGGATCTGTACCTCTCAAGAACCAGGAAACGGGCAGGAAAATCATCACAGACCCCTCACACCCTGGACACAGACTTTTTGATCTGCTGCCCTCTGGCAGACGGTACAGAAGCCTGCAGACCAGGACCACCCGACACAGGAACAGTTTCTTTCCCTCGCCATCTCCCTTCTAAACAGTTGAACTGTCACACCTCCCACTGCCAGACTGCAACTGCACCTTATGTACATTCTGTAGTATTCATTCCACCTCATTTCATTTCTGTATTTTATGTATATACGTTTAGATTAGTTATTTATAGTTGGTTTACACAGCTTTGTGTATGTATGTGTATGCATGTGCAATGTATATATAGATGTGTGTGTGTGTGTGTGTGTGTGTGTGTGTGTGTGTGTGTGTGTGTGTGTGTGTGTGTGTGAGATTTACATTGCTGTGCTCGAGAGCCACCATCTACCGGAACCAAATTCCTTGTATTTGTATGCACATATACTTGGCCAATAAACATGATTCTGATGACTGGGCACAAAAACCATGATTTAGCAGAAATACTATGATTGAGCAGAAGTACTAAGATGTAGTAAAAGTACTTTGATTTAAGAGAAATCCAATTATGGAGGAGTAATACTTTAAAATGGGAGAAATATTGATACACACACACATTCACAGAGCCTAAAGGGAAGAGTATTTGTGCCATGGAGTGTTAAGAAGAATGTGAGGTCCATATTAGAAAAGCTGGTAAAAGTTTTGAGAATTGTAATAAATGATGAATATGAATTAGTGGTCTGTGATAGTGTATTAATTTGTAGGGCAAAAACATGTTAACCAAGGTGGAGTTGAACCCACGACTTTTGGGTTGCAGACCTGTGTCATTACCAGCTGCGCCACTGGGAAAGACAGTGAGCCCTTGGGAAACAGGGTGATGAGCAGTCAGAATTAGATCGCGGTGTGAGGCAAAGAGCGCCATTTTTGGAGTTACAAAACATCGTGTAACTCCAAAACTAGGTGGACTAGGAGCATAATTCTTGTACTGGGTGAATCAGCGGACTTTGGTGTACTTTGACTGCGATTTTCATTACTCTTTGTACATCCGTCGCTGAGATATGACGAGAGAAGAAACTGCAGACCTCAGATATGATTGGCTGGCTGGGAAGCTGGCAGAAATATATAGTAATAGTGTGATTAAGCATAAATACTACATTTAGCAGAAATACTGTATTAAGCACAAATCCTATAAAAAGCAGAAATACTATATTAAGCACAAATCCTATAAAAGCAGAAATACTATATTAAGCAATATAAAATCCTATAAAAATGGTATAAAAAGCAAAAATACTGTAATATGATTTGGTAGAAAAACTATAATTAATCAGAAATACTATACTGGGTAGAAATACTATATTTAGCACAAATCTTATAAAATAGCAGAAATAGTATGATTCAGCACAATAGTAATAACTTAAACAGAAAAACTGGAAAAGCAAAATGGACAGCTGAAAAAATGCTGAACATGCTAAGGGTCCTTCAAATGTACTTGTTAAATGAAAAAAAACTGAGCAAAAAAAAGTGTAACAGTCACACAATCAGAAATATGGAAACATATGGAAACACACATGCACAGAGAGACACACACAGGATCAAATTCAGTCAACCAGTCTAAATATATTGAATTTAAATCATACAATAAGATGCTCCCATAAAAACTCTGTCTCGCCCTCTCTTTCTCTCTCTCTGTCACACACACACACACACACACACACACACACACACACACACACACACACAGGGAGAGAGAAGTAAGTTTCTAGCTCAGTCAAGCAGCCTGGGAGCTGCTGAATTTAAATCCACCAATCAGAGAGGCTGTGCACTTTTTCCCGCCAAAACAGGTGCATGCAGCACAGAGAGACACAGGATTTTTGCAGTCTATTTCTCATAATGACGACTCCCCTCAAACAAATGACCATAATTTCCTAACTATAGGGGCTAGAACGGTCATTCTTACACCGTTTTGTTCAGAAGAGATGGGGGAATCTTAAAGTGTTGACAATGTATCATTAAAATATGAATTATTAAAGATATTTGACTTCTAATGCACCATAACTGAGTAGAGCAAAGCAAAAACTGCCTTGACTTGCCCTCAAACAACGCTTTCTAACTCTAAATCTATTTGGAGTATTGATATCATTCTTTCACCGTAAGAGACAGCAGGCTTTGGTGAACAATCATGGAAATTTTCAGGTCTCTGTGGAAATCCAACAAAAAGTTATGACGAGAGAAAAAAAGTGGTTCATTTCCAGAGTTTGAAATCTGAAGAAATCTGAGCGAAGGACGAATTTCCTACGCTCAAACAAGTGTAACTCATCTCAGAACGGTAATAGGTGAGAAAAAAATTCTTGAATTGTGAGCGTCAGGAGTGTCTGAAGATATACTGGGACAAGCCTCATGTTTTAACTTCGCCGTTAAGGAGATATGACGATTCGAATATGCCTCTCATTACAGAAATCAAGCGGTGATTTTGAACAAACTCTCCATTGACTTTCTATGGAGAGTTTTCAGACTTTGTGTTGCTCTGAGGAGATTTGCCAAAATTCTATAAGTCTCACAACAATGATGGTGACATTTTCGGAAAGCCAGCAAAAATACCTACGTTTTGATGTATAATTTGTGGAAGTTGAGTGAAAATTGAGCAAGTAGCAAGAAGTTGTTCGGTCATGAAGAGAAGACTGCGAAACCTACAGTGGCACACTGGAAGCCAAGTGCATAGCAACCATAACAACGCATGTATTTTGTGAAAATCACAATTTTCCAACTCAAAACTTTAAGAGGCATAAAAATAAAACGGTAAAAGATTTGAAAAATCTGATTTATTCCTGAATAGCCCAATAATTTGAGAACATTTTAAAGTTTGAATGGTTGTTCTACGTGAAAGTAGGAAAAAGTAGTTAAGTTTCAAAAACAAGCAAAATTTAGCAGAATTGCAGAAGTTTCCCATTCATTTCAATGGGACAAATTAAAGGAAAAAAGTAGAATATTTTAAAAAGTATAACAGTTAAAAATACCAAAAGTCATAGCCATCATTAGCAGAAATAGCAGAATAGTTTAAAATTTGAGCGGTGAAAATCGGCTGAAAATTGTGGAAGTAGAAAAGTGCCAAAAAAGTGCAAAAAGTGGCAACTAGAATAATAAAGTATAAAG
This sequence comes from Oreochromis aureus, assembly GCF_013358895.1. NCBI lineage: Eukaryota > Metazoa > Chordata > Actinopteri > Cichliformes > Cichlidae > Oreochromis > Oreochromis aureus. Next base: position 6,125,673 of record NC_052956.1, read on the forward strand.
AATAAAGAGAAACAGGAACTCAATAGTGTGGATGCCTAAAGCATCCACACAATAAAAATAGGATAATAAAGAATAAAGAGAAACAGGAACTCAATAGTGTGGATGCCTAAAGCATCCACACAATAAAGAAAACAGGAACTCAATAGTGTGGATGCCTCCAGCATCCACACAACTAGAAAGCGAAAATTTCAGAAGAAATTTTATGTGTGCTATGCCGCTGCTAATCACTGTAGTTTGCCATTCATACGGCTACAGAGAGCAAAACTCAGAAGAGCAGCCATTCTCCACCATGAACTATGGTAAAAACAAACACCGCTCACGCTTCACAGATGACAGCTTACAGTTTTGTGTAAAGATGAAGTTACTTTGTACAGCGCCCGATTTGCAGGCGCTGTGCACACAGGTTCATGAGCAGAAGTCCCATTGTACCACGGCAGACCCGACAATGTTTGCATGAACACACTTTGAAGCATTACATTATAGACCACTTTTCACACATGCATTCACTTTTTGTTTTTGTTATTTTTACAGTGTTCTGAATTATGAACAATGGTCTACAGCCAATCCTGTGTATTATTATACAAACTTTGGTTGTGAGATTCAGATAACTATTTAATAAAAGCTAAATATTTTATATGAGAGTAAGAAAGAAAAGTATATCTTTGTGTCCACCTTTCTCTGTTAATGCCCTAGCTTCCCCCCTAAAAGCTTTGCTAGATCCGCCCCTGCACAGTTACCAGCTGTCAGCTACACAAAAAAAGGAGCTTGGTCTTTGTCTCTCAGAAACAACTCATAACTTCCTTCAACTCATTCATGTCACCTAAAGTGTAAACCTGTTTCTCCATCACCAGTTCAGCTCTGATGATTCAGTAAGGACATCTCCTGATTTCATCTTCATGCTCCAGCAAACATCAGCTGATACTAGAAATTAAAATCAAAAGAATTCTAACAACAGCTGATCAAGCTTAAACGTGCTGCTGTTGTTTAGCGCGATAAATAAGAGCGAACAGCCGATCATTGATCACTTTCATGATTGACGTTTCAACACGCGAGAGAATGACAGGGGAGGCTTCGTAACGACAGAATAAATCATAATGTTTTCTCTGAATGTGGGACGATTCCGCTTTGTACAGCACGGCAACTCTATGAACTAACCCTAATGAATAAAATAAAGTCCAACGTCAGTAACTTAGTGCGCACACAGCTGTATCTAAACTCCCGTGGCATTACGATTGTAAAAGGTCAACGAAAATAAATTACACCTAAACTCGGTTTATATCTGACCCAAATAGAGAGCGACCGGTGCTGACACGAGTTTCACCCGCCTCAATATAAGCCAAGCCTGGGTGCTTTTTCACGAAGGGTTGCTAGCGGCGCCGAGCTAACTATGCTAGCGGCGCTAGCTAGCTAGCCGACTATCAGCAACACATAAGAGAACTGCTGCTAAATAAACTACACCTAAACTCGGTTTATATCTGACCCAAATAGAGAGCGACCGGTGCTGACACGAGTTTCACCCGCCTCAATATAAGCCAAGCCTGGGTGCTTTTCACCAAGGGTTGCTAGCGGCGCTAGCTAACTATGCTAGCGGCGCTAGCTAGCTAGCCGACTATCAGCAACACATAAGAGAACTGCTGCTAAATAAACTACACCTAAACTCGGTTTATATCTGACCCAAATAGAGTGCAGGTCATAACTTCTTACCTGAAATTCAGTTCACCTCACGCTCCTGCCTTCGCTTTCCCTGATCCACGATTGACCTCCGCGTTAGCAAACACCGGTCGATCGGTGGTAGCCTCACCGCCTTTTATGTCTCGTTCATGGGCATGTCCTTTCTGTCACACACCGTGGATAGCTGCCCTCTGTTGTAGCTCCACCACCAAACAACTCAGTTATTTTTTCCACATCGACATCAGCTGATACTAGAAATTAGAAGCAAATGAATTCTAACAACAGCTGATCAAGCTTAAACGTGCAGCTGTTGTTTAGGCGATAAACAAACAAGAGCGAAAAGCCGATCATTGATCAGTTTCATGATTGAAGTTGCAACAGGCAGAGAATGACAGGGGAGGCTTCAGAATGACAGAATAAATCGTAATATTTTCTGTGAATGTGGCACGATTCCGTTTGTACGGCAACTCTACGAACTAACCATTATGAATAAAATAAAGTCCAACGTCAGTAACTTAAGCGCGCACACAGCTGTATATAAACTCCCGTTGTGCTAGCTAGCGAGAGAGAGAGTCCCTCGCTATCCATTTGCAGCCAAGTCGCGGCAGCTAGCTAGGTAGCCGGCTAGCTGTCAGGCAGGACCGACGTCGTCAGAGCACTGTCGCTGAATATGGGATGTCTTGATAAAACAAGCAGATATTTGAAGTTTACACACCTACATTCTCGCCTGAAAATATCTTAAAAGCTTATTTTGTGACCTAGAAACACGAATAAAAGACATATAAAACGAAGTGGTGGCCGCCATTGTTCACTCTGTAGAGGCGTGCTATGAATTGTGGGATATTGAGTTTTCCACCAAGCATTACCGTAACTTTTGAATGATTTGCGCAACCTTAAAAATTCCAATGGCTCCTGAAAGCAGCGACGCTGTGCGCACCGCTTGAAATTGTCATCATTACGGTAATCCAAATAAGGGTAGACAGGCTGTACCACTCGGCATACCACTAGAGAGAGCCAACACACCACAAATGAAGTCTGTTTATTTGGCGCCAAAAGATGAATTGGCCCAAATTTGCACTAAAATCTAAATATTTCAAAAACTATAAAAGTTATAAACACCAAAAGTCAGACCATACTAGTCCAGCTTCAGCCGCACAAAATGATGTAACATATGTAACCCTATTGTCAAAGCTGTTTGGCAGAGGAGCGCGGAAAATTTTCACTAAAATATTAATATTTAAAAACTATAAAATTCATAAACACCAAAAGTCATAGCACACCATTCCAGATCCAGCCGCACAAAATGAGGTAACATATATGAAGCTTGTCTCAAAACTGCGGGTCGAGATACACTGCAAAATTTCAGGCGGAAAAAGGAAAATAATAATAATAACTAGAAAGCGAAAATTTCAGAAGAAATTTTATGTGTGCCTATGCCACTGCTATTCAGTGTAGTTTGCCATTCATACAGCTACAGAGAGCAAAACTCAGAAGAGCAGCCATTCTCCACCATGAACTATGGTAAAACAAACACCGCTCACGCTTCACAGATAACAGCTTACAGTTTTGTGTAAAGATGAAGTTACTTCATACAGCGCCGATTTGCAGGCGCTGTGCACACAGGTTCATGAGCAGAAGTCCCATTGTACCACGGCAGATCCGACAATGTTTGCATGAACACGCTTTGAAGCATTACGTTATGGACCACTTTTCACATGCATTCACTTTTTGTTTTTGTTATTTTTACACAGTGTTCTGAATTATGAACAATGGTCTACAGCCAATCCTGTGTATTATTATACAAACTTTGGTTGTGAGATTCAGATAACTATTTAATAAAAGCTAAATATTTTATATGAGAGTAAGAAAGAAAAGTATATCTTTGTGTCCACCTTTCTCTGTTAATGCCCTAGCTCCCCCTAAAAGCTTTGCTAGATCCGCCCCTGCACAGTTACCAGCTGTCAGCTACACAAAAAAGGAGCTTGGTCTTTGTCTCTCAGAAACAACTCATAACTTCCCTTCAACTCATTCATGTCACCTAAAGTGTAAACCTGTTTCTCCATCACCAGTTCAGCTCTGATGATTCAGTAAGGACATCTGATTTCATCTTCATGCTCCAGCAAACATCAGCTGATACTAGAAATTAAAATCAAAAGAATTCTAACAACAGCTGATCAAGCTTAAACGTGCTGCTGTTGTTTAGCGCGATAAATAAGAGCGAACAGCCGATCATTGATCAGTTTCATGATTGACGTTTCAACACGCGAGAGAATGACAGGGGAGGCTTCGTAACGACAGAATAAATCATAATGTTTTCTCTGAATGTGGGACGATTCCGCTTATACGGCACGGCAACTCTATGAACTAACCCTAATGAATAAAATAAAGTCCAACGTCAGTAACTTAGTGCGCACACAGCTGTATATAAACTCCCGTGGCATTACGATTGTAAAAGGTCAACGAAAATAAATTACACCTAAACTCGGTTTATATCTGACCCAAATAGAGAGCGACCGGGTGCTGACACGAGTTTCACCCGCCTCAATATAAGCCAAGCCTGGGTGCTTTTTCACGAAGGGTGCTAGCGGCGCGAGCTAACTATGCTAGCGGCGCTAGCTAGCTAGCCGGCTATCAGCAACACATAAGAGAACTGCTGCTAAATAAACTACACCTAAACTCGGTTTATATCTGACCCAAATAGAGAGCGACCGGTGCTGACACGAGTTTCACCCGCCTCAATATAAGCCAAGCCTGGGTGCTTTTTCACGAAGGGTTGCTAGCGGCGCGAGCTAACTATGCTAGCGGCGCTAGCTAGCTAGCCGACTATCAGCAACACATAAGAGAACTGCTGCTAAATAAACTACACCTAAACTCGGTTTATATCTGACCCAAATAGAGTGCAGTTCATAACTTCTTACCTGAAATTCAGTTCACCTCACGCCCTGCCTTCGCTTTCCTGATCCATGATTGACCACCGCGTTAGCAATCGCCTGCCCGGCCTCATATGTCTCGTTGGCGGCATGTCCTTTCTGTCACACACCGGTGGGTAGCTGCCCTCTGTTGTAGCTCCACCACCAAACAACTCAGTTATTTTTTCCACATCCAGCTGTAACTCCGATTCTATCGAGAGCATTTGCGAGAGACCGGGAGGTGAAAGGAGAGAGAGAGTCCCCTCGCTATCCATTTGCAGCCAAGTGCGGCAGCTAGCTAGGTAGCCGGCTTAGCTGTCAGGCAGGACCGACGTAGTCAGAGCACTGTCGCTAAATATGGGATGTCTTGATAAAACAAGCAGATATTTGAAGTTTACACACCTACATTCTCGCCTGAAAATATCTTAAAAGCTTATTTTGTGACCTAGAAACACGAATAAAAGACATATAAAACGCGAAGTGGTGGCCGCCATTGTTCACTCTGTAGAGGCGTGCTATGAATTGTGGGATATTGAGTTTTCCACCAAGCATTACCGTAACTTTTGAATGATTTGCGCAACCTTAAAAATTCCAATGGCTCCTGAAAGCAGCGACGCTGTGCGCACCGTTGAAATTGTCATCATTACGGTAATCCAAATAAGGGTAGACAGGCTGTACCACTCCCGGCATACCACTAGAGAGAGCCAACACACCACAAATGAAGTCTGTTTATTTGGCGCCAAAAGATGAATTGGCCTAAATTTGCACTAAAATATTAATATTTAAAAACTATAAAAGTTATGAACACCAAAAGTCATGACATAATAGTCCAGCTCCAGCCGCACAAAATGATCTAACATATGTAACCCTAATGTCAAAACTGTTCAGCAGAGGAGCGCGGGAAAATTTTCACTAAAATATTAATATTTAAAAACTATAAAATTCATAAAGACCAAAAGTCATAGCACACCATTCCAGATCCGGCCGCACAAAATGAGGTAACATATATGAAGCTTGTCTCAAAACTGCGGGCGAGATTCGCTGCAAAATTTCAGGCGGAAACTGGAGAATAATAATAACTAGAAAATTTGCATTTCCTGCGAAAATGCAGTGTGGATGCTGTAATGTTGAAGCTGTCTGCTGAAACAAGCAGAAAAAGCTGAAAAGTTGCAGAATTTGTAAAAACTTTGCAGAAGAAAAGGAACTTTGCTAAAATGTAGTAACTTAGCAGAACTGCAATATCTTAGAGGAAACATAATACTTGGCAGAAATACAATAGCATAGCAGAACTTAGCAGAAATATTGTAACTTACCAGAAACACGATAACTTCTCAAAAATACAAGAATTTAGGAGAAATAGTATAAGATAACAGAAAGAATATATTTAGGCAAACATTCTTAAACATTACAGAAATACTATGATTTAGAAAAACAGTACAACATAGCAGAAATGCTGCGATTTACCAGAGACACTGTAATTTACTATTAATATTGAAATTTTTTTTAAAAATACTATGTTTTAGCAAAAATACTGTAATTTGACAGAAATACTATCATTCGGCAGAAATACTATGTTTCAGCAGAAATACTCTGGTTTAGCACAAATATTATAACATAGCAGTAATACAATTATATAGCAGAAATGCTATATTTAGAAAGAAAAATATAATATAGTAGAAATCCTATGATTTAGCAGAAATACTGTAATCAGCACATATACTGTAACATGACAGAAATTCCTCCACTTAGTAGTAATACTGTAACATAAAACAAATGTTATGATTTGGCACAAAAACCATAATTTGGCAAAATACTATGATTTAGCAGAAATACTATGATTGAGCAGAAGTACTAAGATGTAGTAAAAGTACTTTGATTTAACAGAAATACAATTATGGAGGAGTAATACTTTAAAATGGGAGAAATATTGATACACACACACATACACAGAGCCTAAAGGGAAGAGTATTTGTGCCATGGAGTGTTAACAAGAATCTGAGGTCCATATTAGAAAAGCTGCTAAAATCATAAAAGTTTGCAGAATTGTAATAAATGATGAATATCAATTACTGGTCTGTGATAGTGTATTAATTTGTAGGGAAAAAAAACATGTTGCCCAAGGTGTAATTGAACCCACGACCTTTTGGTTGCAGACAGGGGCGATTTTAGCCCATTTTTGGGGGTGCTTCAGCACCCCCAAAATGAATCAAAGCACCCCCAAAGATTTCTTACTTTTTTTTGACAATATTTGCTGTTTGTGTGACACACTACTAAAAATATAAAAAGCACACAGTACTTGGTTGAGACGGAACATTTTAACAACAAAAGTATAGATAACCCTCCCCTCCCAAATGGTTTGTTCCAGCTCGCCCCACTCTGGCTCTAGGGTCATTGCTGCCAGAGCGATGGTAGCTGAGACGCAGCAGAGCGGAGGTGGAGTGCCTGGATTAAAACAGGACATATTAGCAGCATTTAACCTTCAGTTACTCTTTATGTAGTTAGATAGGAGTCATGTTTCTTTTATCTGAAAAACCTTACACCAGGTAACCTGCAGTGTTGAAAACGTGTTTTCCAATGATGTTTGCTACCCTACAATCCGTCCTGCTCTGTAGTAAATTCAGCGACATTTGACCGTCCTGTTGCTCCCACTGAAATGTATACAGCCTATTTAAAATCTAAAACTTAAAATTGTCCGTAGCCTGCTGTTGTTACCACTGTCCTGTTTGAAATGGATACTAACTAGCTAACTGACTGAATGCCCATTAACCTTATAACTCCTGGTGTGTGTGTGTGTGTGTGTGTGTGTGTGTGTGTGTGTGTGTGTGTGTGTGTATGTATACAGAGAGACAGCCAGGTTCATAATGGATATGAGGAAGTTTTTTCAAAAACAGGAGCCACATTCAGGTAAACTTGTAAGATTAAATGATCCGTCAATAAAGGATAATGTTGGATCAGTGTTTCAATATTTATATCTTTTATTAGATGTACATGTGGTTTGGTTATTTGTATTTTGGTTGAAAGTACACTGAGAGAGGACTTTTCGTTAGTGATCTTAATAAATTTTTTTTTTCATCTTAATGTAATTTTTTCATCTAATTGAATACAATCTATTTGTGTATGATTGTCAGTCCAAAGAGGGAGAGAGGAAAGAGGGGAACGTGAGGAGAAAGTACAAGGTCAGGAAGAACCAGGTAAGAAAACAGACAGGGAACAGTGACAGGCACAACAGAAACTGTTAAACTGACAAAGAGAAAAACCTGATTTTACTCACACAGTCTGGAAGTTTTGTCCTCCCTATATTAAAGCTGCTATACAGAATCTGCAAAACAAACTGGGTTGAAACTTTTTTTACCCTCTTTAACAGCATTCCAACATTATCATTGATTGGGGAGATTAAAATTAATGATATATTTTTATGTGGTTCAGCCACAACTCTACTAAAACCTCAGCCAGTAATAGGTAGGCCAACTTTTGGACCGTCCAGGTGTCTGTATGACTGCCGCATACAGACTTATAAGGGCAGAGAAACACTTATCAGTGTTTCTCAAACTTTTACAGTGTGTACCACCTGAGAAAATGTCAAGCTCTCCCAAGTACCACTATGAAAGCATGAAACTCATAAATCTTACAACACAAAATTAGTATTATTAAATTAGTTAAATTAGTATCTGCAGTAAAGATTTTTTCATACATTGTATACATTCTACCACAGGCAAAGTTGCCTCCATTTTATAGTTTTTATTAATATTTTGTAATAATTTATTCTGTTTTGGGAGTGTTTTTTATGTATCTGTATTATATTATACATACACATTAAAAGTGAATCTCTGTCCAAAACATGCACTCAGTTTACTTCTTACTCACTATGAGCATCATTTAAATAACCTTTATCAGATTTGATGGTTTTGTTACAGACTTCTCAAAAAGTGTTTTGCTTTTCTTTCACAAATGTGGGGATTCAATTGTGTTAAAATGTACAAAACGGTGATGTCATGTTTTGTGACGAGGACCCAGGCAGAGAGAGACTTGATGAATTTAAGAATCTTATGATTTAATAAAGAAATTTGCAGACTTGCACAGAGAGGGTAAAATTATGATGACTGATAGCGGAGATGAAGACAACAGACGATGAGGACAGGGAGGAACAGGGTTTAAATGCACCAAAGAGACAGTCAGAGGAACTCGGGACAACTGGAGACATTTAAGGATGCAGGGACTGACAGAGACAGGGAAGAAGTCTCATCGTGACGAGTAAAGTTTATCTTGCCTGGCTGGGCAGCTCTCTGGGTGCTCAGCACCCTCAAAGCTCTGATCCTAGAATCGCCCCTGGTTGCAGACCTGTGTCATTACCAACTGCGCCACTGGGAAAGAGAGCGAGCGCCTGGAAAACAGGGTGATGAGCAGTCAGAATTAGATTGCGGTGAGAGGCAAAAAGACAGTTTTTGGAGTTACAAAACGTCGTGTAACTCAAAAACTAGGTGGACTAGAAGCATAATTCTTGTACTGGGTGAATCAGCGTACTTTCGTGTACTTTGACTGTGATTTGCATTGCTCTTTGTACATCTGTCGCTGAGATATGACGAGAGAAGAAAGGGCAGACCTCAGATATGATTGGCTGGCTGGGAAGCCGTGCAGGCCCTGATATGTAAATTTTATATGTATCAGTCCTCACAGAGGATTAGCTGCCTGGGGTCCTGGCAGAAATATATACAAATAGTATGATTAAGCATAAATACTACATTTAGTAGAAATACTATGTTTTAGCACAAATACTATAAAATGGCAGAAATACTATAATTAAGCAGAAATACTATATTTGGCAGAAACACTATATTTAGTACAAATCTTATGAAATAGCAGAAATAGTATGATTTAGCAGAAATGCTGTATTTAGCACAAATCTCATAAAATAGCAGACATAGTATGATTTTGCAGAAATGCTATATTTAGCACAAATACTGAAAAGCAGCAGAAATGATATGACTCAACAAAATAGTAATAACTTAAATAGAAAAATTGGAAAAGCAAAATGGACAGCTGAAAGAATCCTGAACATGCTAAGGGTCCCTCAAATGTAATTGTTAAATGAAAAAATCAGCAAAAAAAGTATAACAGTGACACAATCACAAATATGGACACATATGGAAACACACATGCACAGAGAGACACACAGAGGATCAAATTCAGTCAACCAGTCTAAATATATTGAATTTAAATCATACAATAAGATGCTCCCATAAAAACTCTCTCTCGCCCCTCTCTATCTCTCTCTCTCTCTCTCACACACACACACACACACACACACACACACACACACACACACACACACAGGAGAGAAAATCAAGTTTCTAGGTCAGTCAAGCAGCCTGGGAGCTGCTAAATTTGAATCCACCAATCAGAGAGGCTGTGTACTTTTTCCCGCCAAAACAGGTGCAGCCGTTTTTACACACACAGAGCACAGAGACAGGATTTATGCAGTGAATTTCTCATAGTGAGGATTCCTCTCAAACAAATGGCCATAATTTCCTAACCGTAGGGGCTAGAACAGTCATTCTTACACCGTTTTGTTCAGAAGAGATGGGGAATCTTAAAGTGTTGACACTTTATCATTAAAATATGAATTATTGAAGATATTTGACTTCTAATGCACCATAACTGAGTAGAGGCAAGCAAAATCTGCCTTGACTTGCCCTCAAACAACGCTTTCTAACTCTAAATCTATTTGGAGTATCGATATCATTCTTTCACCGTAAGAGACAGCAGGCTTTGGTGAACAATCATGGAAATTTTCAGGTCTCTGTGGAAATCCATTAAAAAGATATGACAAGAGAAAAAGTGGTTCATTTCCAGAGTTTGAAATCTGAAGAAATCTGAGCAAAGGACGAATTTCCTACCCTCAAACAAGTCTAACTCATTTCAGAACGGTAATAGGTGAGAAAGAAATTCTTGAATTGTGAGCATCAGGAGTGTCTGAAGATATACGGGGACAAGCCTCATGTTTTAACTTCGCTCGTTAAGGAGATATGACGATTCGAATATGCCTCTCATTAGAGAAATCAAGCGATGATTTTGAACAAGCTCTCCATTGACTTTCTATGGAGAGTTTTCTGACTTTGTGTTGGTCTGAGGTGATTTGCCAAAATTCTATAAATCTCACAACAATGATAGTAACATTTTCTGAAAGCCAGCAAAAATACCTACGTTTTGATGTATAATTTGTGTGGGTTAAGTGAAAATTGAGCGAGTAGCAAGAAGTTGTTCGGACATGAAGAGAAAATTGCCAAAGGTACAGTGGCTCACTTAGAACCAACTGCATAGCAACCATAACAACGCATGTATTTTGTGAAAAATCACAAAGATGAAACTCAAAACTTAGAGAGGATACGATGAAAACGGTAACAGATATGAAAAAGCTGAATCATTCATGAATAGCCCAATAATTTGTGAACATTTTAAAATTTGAATGGTTGTTCTAGGCGAAAGTATGAGAACGTAGTTAAGTTTCAAAAAAGAGTAAGTTTTAGCAGAATTATGGAAGTTTCCCATTCATTTCAATGGGACAAATTAAAGGAAAAAACGTAATATTTTAAAAAGTATAAGAGTTAAAAATACCAAAAGTCATAGCAATCATTAGCAGAAATAGCAGAATAGTTTAAAATTTGAACGGTGAAAATCGGCTGAAAATTGTGGAAGTAGAAAAGTGCCAAAAACGTCACGGAAGCAACTGGAATAATAATAATAATAATAATAATAATAAAGTATAAAGAATAAAGAGAAACAGGAACTCAATAGTGTGGATGCCTCCAGCATCCACACAATAATAACTAGAAAGCGAAAATTTCAGAAGAAATTTTATGTGTGCCTATGCCGCTGCTAATCTGTGTAGTTTTCCATTCATACGGCTACAGACAGCAAAACTCAGAAGAGCAGCCATTCTCCACCATGAATTATGGTAAAACAAACACCGCTCGCGCTCACAGATGACAGCTTACAGTTTTGGGTAAAGATGAGGTCACTTTGTAAAGCCCCGATTTGCAGACGCTGTGCACACAGGTTCATAAGCAGAAGTCCCTCTGTACCACGGCAGACCCCGACAATGTTTGCACGAACACACTTTGAACCAGTACGTTATGGACCACTTTTCACACATGGTTGGTGTACCCTCCCAGCCAGCTGTAGCTTTTCAACTCACAGCCCGACACACACCCAAAAACAGCCGAGAGAGCACAGACTACGCCCGAGAGGTGTGATTGCAGATGCCCTCAGGTGGGTCCACCTCCCTGCAGCGGCACTGCAGACCACGCCCGCCACACATATCAAACACGTAAAATAAATATTTATGCACTTTTGCATTCACTTTTTGTTTTTGTTATTTTTACACAGTGTTCTGAATGATGAACAATGGTCTACAGCCAATCTTGTGTATTATTATACAAACTTTGGTTGTAAGATTCAGATAACTATTTAATAAAAGCTAAATATTTTATACAGGGTGCAGAATTATTAGGCAAATGAGTATTTTGTCCACATCATCCCCTTCATGCATGTTGTCTTACTCCAAGCTGTATAGGCTCGAAAGCCTACTACCAATTAAGCATATTAGGTGATGTGCATCTCTGTAATGAGAAGGGGTATGGTCTAATGACATCAACACCCTATATCAGGTGTGCATAATTATTAGGCAACTTCCTTTCCTTTGGCAAAATGGGTCAAAAGAAGGACTTGACAGGCTCAGAAAAGTCAAAAATAGTGAGATATCTTGCAGAGGCATGCAGCAGTCTTAAAATCGCAAAGCTTCTGAAGCGTGATCATCGAACAATCAAGCATTTCATTCAAAATAGTCAACAGGGTCGCAAGAAGCGTGTGGAAAACCAAGGCGCAAAATAACTGCCCATGAACTGAGAAAAGTCAAGCGTGCAGCTGCCAAGATGCCACTTGCCACCAGTTTGGCCATATTTCAGAGCTGCAACATCACTGGAGTGCCCAAAAGCACAAGGTGTGCAATACTCAGAGACATGGCCAAGGTAAGAAAGGCTGAAAGACGACCACCACTGAACAAGACACACAAGCTGAAACGTCAAGACTGGGCCAAGAAATATCTCAAGACTGATTTTTCTAAGGTTTTATGGACTGATGAAATGAGAGTGAGTCTTGATGGGCCAGATGGATGGGCCCGTGGCTGGATTGGTAAAGGGCAGAGAGCTCCAGTCCCACTCAGACGCCAGCAAGGTGGAGGTGGAGTACTGGTTTGGGCTGGTATCATCAAAGGTGAGCTTGTGGGGCCTTTTCGGGTTGAGGATGGCGTCAAGCTCAACTCCCAGTCCTACTGCAAGTTTCTGGAAGACACCTTCTTCAAGCAGTGGTACAGGAAGAAGTCTGCATCCTTCAAGAAAAACATGATTTTCATGCAGGACAATGCTCCATCACACGCCGTCCAAGTACTCCACAGCGTGGCTGGCAAGAAAGGGTTTAAAAGAAGAAAAACTAATGACATGGCCTCCTTGTTCACCTGATCTGAACCCCATTGAGAACCTGTGGTCCATCATCAAATGTGAGATTTACAAGGAGGGAAAACAGTACACCTCTCTGAACAGTGTCTGGGAGGCTGTGGTTGCTGCTGCACGCAATGTTGATGGTGAACAGATCAAAACACTGACAGAATCCATGGATGGCAGGCTTTTGAGTGTCCTTGCAAAGAAAGGTGGCTATATTGGTCGCTGATTTGTTTTTGTTTTGTTTTTGAATGTCAGAAATGTATATTTGTGAATGTGGAGATGTTATATTGGTTTCACTGGTAAAAATAAATAATTGAAATGGGTATATATTTGTTTTTGTTAAGTTGCCTAATAATTATGCACAGTAATAGTCACCTGCACACACAGATATCCCCTAAAATAGCTAAAACTAAACACAAACTAAAAACTACTTCCGAAAACATTCAGCTTTGATATTAATGTGTTTTTGGGTTCATTGAAAACATGGTTGTTGTTCAATAATAAAATTATTCCTCAAAAATACAACTTGCCTAATAATTCTGCACTCCCTGTATGAGAGTAAGAAAGAAAAGTATATCTTTGTGTCCACCTTTCTCTGTTAATGCCCTACCTGGCCCCTGGCAAAAGCTTTGCTAGATCCGCCCCTGCACAGTTACCAGCTGTCAGCTAAATAAAAAAGGAGCTTGGTGTTTATTTCTCTCAGAAACAGTTCATAACTTCCTTCAACTCATTCATGTCACCTAAAAAAAGGTAAACCTGTTTCTCCATCACCAGTTCAGCTCTGATGATTCAGTAAGGTCATCTCCTGGTTTCAACCAGCCGCTTCTACAGCTGTGGCTCCAGCAAACATCAGCTGATACTAGAAATTAAAATCAAATGAATTCTAACAACAGCTGATCAAGCTTAAACGTGCTGCTGTTGTTTAGCGCGATAAACAAACAAGAGAGAAAAGCCGATCATTGATCAGTTTCATGACTGAAGTTTGAACAGGCGAGAGAATGACAGGGAGGCTGTCATAAAGTTCAACATCAGTAACTTAGCGCGCACACAGCTGTATAGAAACTCCATCGTGCTAGCTACCACGCAGTACGAGTTATTATAACTGATTGTAAAAGTCAGCACAACGAAAATAAACTACACCTAAACTCGGTTTATATCTGACCCAAATAGAGTGCAGGTCATAACTTCTTACCTGAAATTCAGTTCACCTCACGCTCCGACCGGCAGCCGCCTGCTTCTCCTGCCTTCGGTTTCCCTGATCCACGATCTACCACCGGTCGATCGGCGGTCGCCCGCCGCCTCGCTCCCCGCATGTTCTTTCTGACACACACGTGGATAGCTGCCCTCGGTTGTAGCTCCGTCAGCGACTACCAAACAACTCAGTTATTTTTTCCACATCGACCAGCATCTGGACAATCCACCGCCTTTCACTGTTTGTACCGTTACTAAAAAACCCTCATCGGCTCATAAAAACGAAAAATAAGTCCAGCTATGACCCTGAGTCAAAAGACAGCCAGCTCGGGTTAGCTAGCTACCTGTCTAGCTCTCTGCAGGCACCGAAAACATCAGAGCTAATATGGGATGTCTTGGTAACACGAGCAGATATTTGAAGTTTACATCTGGCCAATCCACCACCTTTCACTGTTTATACCGTTACTAAAATGAATAAATAAATAAATCATCGGTCCATATAAACGAAAAATAAGTCCAGCTAAAACACATACTGTCGGCGAGCGACCGGTGCTGACACGAGTTTCACCCGCCTCAATATAAGCCAAGCCTGGGTGCTTTTTCACGACGAAGGGTCGCTAGCGGTGCTAGCTAACTATGCTAAGCGGCGCTAGCTAGCTAGCCGCTATCAGCAACACATAAGAGAACTGCTGCTAAATAAACTACACCTAAACTCGGTTTATATCTGACCCAAATAGAGTGCAGGTCATAACTTACCTGAAATTCAGTTCACCTCACGCCCTGCCTTCGCTTTCCTGATCCACGATTGACCTCCGCGTTAGCAAACACCGGTCGATCGGGCGGTAGCCTCACCGCCTTTATGTCTCTCGTTCATGGCATGTCCTTTCTGTCACACACCGTGGATAGCTGCCCTCTGTTGTAGCTCCACCACCAAACAACTCAGTTATTTTTTCCACATCGACCAGCATCATCGGCCCATATAAACGAAAAATAAGTCCAGCTAAGACACAGACCCTTGCCGAGCGATCGGGCGATTAAACAAATTTTAGCCACCTCACTATCAGCCAAGCCTGGGTGGTTTTTTCACGGTGGTCGCTAGCAGCGCTAGCTAGCTAAGCTAGCGGCGCTTAGCTAGCTAGCCAGCCGGCTATCAGCAACACATAAGAGAACTGTTGCTAAATAAACTACACCTAAACTCGGTTTATATCTGACCCAAATAGAGTGCAGGTCATAACTTCTTACCTGAAATTCAGTTCACCTCACGCCCCTGCCTTCGCTTTCCCTGATCCACGATTGACCTCTGCGTTAGCAACACCGGACGATCGGCGGTAGCCTCACCGCCTTGTATGTCTCGTTCACGGCATGTCCTTTCTGTCACACACCGGTGGATAGCTGCCCTCTGTTGTAGCTCCACCACCAAACAACTCAGTTATTTTTTCCACATCGACCAGCATCATCGGCCCATATAAACGAAAAATAAGTCCAGCTAAGACACAGACCCTTGCCGAGCGATCGGGCGATTAAACAAATTTTAGCCACCTCACTATCAGCCAAGCCTGGGTGGTTTTTCACGAAGGTCGCTAGTCACGCTTAGCTAGCTAAGCTAGCGGCGCTAGCTAATAGCCAGCCGGCTATCAGCAACACATAAGAGAACTGTTGCTAAATAAACTACACCTAAACTCGGTTTATATCTGACCCAAATAGAGTGCAGGTCATAACTTCTTACCTGAAATTCAGTTCACCTCACGCCCCTGCCTTCGCTTTCCTGATCCACGATTGACCTCTGCGTTAGCAAACACCGGACGATCGGCGGTAGCCTCACCGCCTTGTATGTCTCGTTCACGGCATGTCCTTTCTGTCACACACGGTGGATAGCTGCCCTCTGTTGTAGCTCCACCACCAAACAACTCAGTTATTTTTTCCACATCGACCAGCATCATCGGCCCATATAAACGAAAAATAAGTCCAGCTAAGACACAGACCCTTGCCGAGCGATCAGGCGATTAAACAAATTTTAGCCACCTCACTATCAGCCAAGCCTGGGTGGTTTTTCACAAAGGGCGCTAGCTAGCTAAGCTAGCGGCGCTAGCTAGTAACCCGGCTATCAGCAACACTTAAGAGAATTGTCGCTAATATGGGATGTCTTGATAAAATGAGCAGATATTTGAAGTTTACACACCTACATTCTCGCCTGAAAATATCTTAAAAGTGTATTTTGTGACCTAGAAACACGAATAAAAGACATATAAAACGAAGTGGTGTCCGCCATTGTTTGACTCGGTAGAGGCATGCTATGAATTGTGGGATATGTAGTTTTCACCAAGCATGGCACCCTTTAGGCCGTACTACTCCCGGTATACCACTAGAGAGAGCCAACACACCACAAATGAAGTCTGTTTCTATGGTGCCAAAAGCAGAATCTTTCTCAGGAGCCTAGAAATTGGCCTAAATTTGCACTAAAATCTAAATATTTCAAAAACTATAAAAGTTATAAACACCAAAAGTCGCACCATACTAGCCCAGCTCCAGCCGCACAAAATGATGTAACATATGTACCCCTATTGTCAAAACTGTTTGGCAGAGGAGCGCGGAAAATTTTCACTAAAATATTAATATTTAAAAACTATAATAGTCATAAACACCAAAAGTCATAGCACACCATTCCAGATCCAGCCGCACAAAATGAGGTAACATATATGAAGCTTTTCTCAAAACTGCGGGGCGTGATACGTGCCGAAATTTAGGCGGAAGATAGAGAATAATAATAATAATAATAAGAATAATAAATCCGACGAATAGTAATATGTGTGCCTCTTGGCATAGGCACACATAATAATAATAATAATAAATCCGAGGAATAGTAATATGTGTGCCTCTTGTCATAGGCACACATAATAAGAATAATAAATCCGAGGAATAGTAATATGTGTGCCTCTTGGCATAGGCACACATAATAAAGAGAAACAGGAACTCAATAGTGTGGATGCCTTAAAGCATCCACACAATAAAGAAAAACCATTAAATGAGAAGGTGTGTTTCTCTTTAGCCTGCCCTTGGCCCTTGGAAGCACACTATAAAGACAAAGGCTTGTTTTGAGTGGGGCTTGATCAGGCACATTTTTAGCATTGAACTGAAGAACAATGAGGCTCTGCAGCTGGAGTCCCGAGTGGAGCTACAGTTCCAAGAAGTTTGAGGATTAGATCAAACTGACATGATAGATCACTTTGCTGCCTGTCCAGGATGTAAATGTTCCTCCGCTAACTTTAGTTTAAAAGAAAACTTTTTTTTAAAGTTTTCTGTGACAGGCAGATTAAAACTATCCGTGGAAAAAAACGCCCCCCCGAGGGAGACATGTAAATGCGAGTCCCACCGGAAAAATACACTTTCACACTTCTACCAAAGCACTGTAGGCAGTGTTCAACATGGAGGAGAGATAAGTGACCGGTAAAAGTCCCTGTGAGACGTTGCCAGTGAGGCGGGGAAGGCTTTTTTTCTTTTTTTTGAGATTCAAATCCAAACTGACATCATGTTGCTCCTGCCTGTTTGAACTGGTAGATAAAGAAGATAAACTGACACATTTTAAACAATACAATAACGTTTTCTTCCTGCACCTGTCAGCCAGGAACTAGTGCGCATACACACACAGCATAACAATACAAGGACAGAACATTAAAGTGAATAAAAAGAGTAGCTTATATGCAACAAATGAAAAACCGCAGCACACAATTAATTTCAGTGGACTGCCCTAACATGTGTGTTCTGTGCAGTTCATTCATTTTGATTTTTTAGCATACAGTTCCGAACATTACATGTAAAACATGGAGTGTAAGTAAAGTGAATGAATTTGAGTGTGTTGACTTTTAACAACATGTACCTTGGATCCTTTATAAAATGTATATATTATTATTAGATTACCAATCTTGGAAAGAGATGAGAATACCATCATGTTCATGTTTGTATAGTTAATACGTAGCTGGAGCTAGCCTTTTGTTGGCTTGGCATAAATACTAGAAATAAAGGTATAAGGAAAGGGCAACATCGCCTCAGGGCAAGAAGGTCCTGGTTTTGGGTTCTTTCCAGGTACTCCAGTTTCTGCCCACAGTCCCACAGCACGTTAGGTTAATGGCTGACTTAACTGACCATAGGTGTGAGTATGAATGGTTGTACCCAGCCTCCTGCTAGGATACGGGATAGGCTCATGCCCAACCATAGCCATGAGCTGGATAAGTGAAGCAAAATGGATGGGTGGTGGTATAAGGTACAGTCTAATGTGGATTTAACTTCCGGGTCTGAAGTCTAAAATTGACACGAACCTGCATTCTTTCTACTGACCAACTGGGGGCGACTCTTCTTGATGCAAAAAAGAGCCTAATCACGTACAACTCTATTAGTCCTTTTCCACTAGCACCTATTCAGGTCAGCTCAGCTCAACTCGACTAGATTTCACTAGCTGGGACCACATCCTCGGTAACAATGAGTGATGAGGGATGAGGAAGTATGAAGTGGTGCTGCAGTTTGGGGAAGGCCTCAAAGGGGACTGCCAACGGCTCCCAGGCCGGGCAGATCCCCATGTACTAACCAGAAATGAATGAAGGAAAGGAGGAGAGGAGAGGAGAGGAGAGGAGAAGGAGGAGAGGAGAAGAGAAGAGAAGAGAAGAGAAGAGAAGAGAAGAGAAGAGAAGAGAAGAGAAGAGAAGAGAAGGAAAATGGGGCGGAAGGGTGGGGGATGAAAATGAAAACAGCGGTGAAGGGGGGCATTTATAGCCTGAGGCCAGAGGGGGCGTGAAGGAGGAGTGGTCCCGCTCCTGGAATTCAGATGATATCTCCACTTTTGGGGATTTATCCTTAGGTGGTACTAACTGGTACTGAGAACTGTTTTAGTACCTACTCCACTGTTTTTATTTTTAAGGTATCTGAGATTATGCGAAAATGTGACATCAGCAGACTGCATGCCACCGACTGACTGGTCAGTGGCATCACTCGACGAGTTCTGAGACAACAATCACAAAAAGCAAAACTGCCACTTTTGAAACCTGAAAACTAAAAAATGGCTACAAAAAAACCAACACCGTGGTCCCCGAGTCTGACAACAGTCATAGTCAGCATGCGCTACCATCACCTCGATGTCCTCTATTGTTTTGTTGGTTTGTGTTGCATACAAATTGGGTCATGTGACTTTCAGCCATGATGATATAATGACATTAGGTGGTACTTGATTGTAATGGAAAACGTTGCAACCAAGTTGAGTGGAAGTCAAGCTGGTGATGTACTGGTGGAAAACGGCTATGAAAGAACCGTACATCTGATGTGATCCGTTACCTCAGTCAACACTTTGCTGAAGAGTTTATGGTGTCAGTATAAGAGGGAGGGGTACCTCTTGATGGACATTACTACTATATGAGAATGTAGCAGCGTGCCTGGTGTAAAAACAGAACAAACAAACAAAGAACGTCAACATTCACGTTGGGCCATCTTTTATGCACAGGCTATTAGAATAGAAATAGAATATGTAGAATTAGAAAACAGAAAATAGAATTATGGGTGTTTTAAATGGAAACAAATGGACTTGGTCTATATTGCCTGAGTGATGACTGTTACTCAGACCATGGCTCATGTATTAAAGGCCCCAAAGCTCATAGGACAATTCTATTTGAGTTCTGAGGTGTGTATAAGTTTATATAAGTTTATATACTGCTCATTTAATATTCAACCTTCTGTCTGTTTGAGCCGGCCCACTGTCTGGTGACATCATCCAGTTAGTAAGGTGGGCAGTTTAATGTCGGATGAGCAGTGTTGGCCCGGTGGGGGTGCACTGATTCCTGTGGGATGTTATGTGTGCGTGAATGATAAAAAGCCAAACACACACACCTGGGTTTACAGCCACAGGAATTGAGTTGTGAGAATAGAGTGTCTCAAACCAAACCTCAAACTCCTTCTTCTGTACTCTGGGACAATTTGGCCTTAAGTGGTGTTCTGGCCAACACACCGGGGTGACCGTAGTGCTAAAGAGTGAAACAGAGCCAATCGTGCCTATCCCTGAGATCTCCACTACAGCTCAGATGGTGAGGTGAGGTGGTAAGGTGGGTGGACAGAGTTGGGGTGGAGGGGTGGGGGATGTGTTTGTGAAAAAAATTTGTATTAATTCAAAATTAAAGTTCATCCCCTCACTCGCAAGACCCATTTGTTTAATCCAAAGTTTGCATATGTATTGGATATGAACCCTGAACAATGAACATTTGCAGAATGCACTACAAGAAACGATTTTAAGTTTCTTATTATCAGTAGTTATTATACATTATTAGGCATGGATTTTAGTGGTGGTATTTGAATGATCTTTAATTGCTTTTATATTCCTGGTTTAATCTGCTTTACACTGGTGTATTTACCTCAGTCTTTTATTGTCTGAAAGCAGTCAAGACTCAGAGTTTCTGTTTGTGCTTTAGTTTTGTGAGATTTGAACACGCCCCCCCACCCCCACCCCCAATAATAATATATAAATTTGTGTATTTTAGCAGTGCATTTAGGTAGGTGGAGTTATTATTTCAGAGTCCCCTGTCTTCTTCTCTGCTAAGTTAAGCTGCTGCTGATCAGCCTTAAGAGTGGTGCTGTCTCTCCCATGAAGAAAATTATTATGCCTATTGGGAAAAAGGTTGAATTATACCTCAAATCTACTTCAGAGTGTTCGGAAAGTGTGGGAATTCTGTTTTAATGTCTCAGAAAAAAACCCAAAACAAATGTGTGCAGGTGTATGGGTGTAAGTGTGTGTGTGTGTGCACTGCAGGAGGTAAAGGGGTTAACGCCCCTCCTCTCCCACTGAAGCACAAGATTCCCACACCCACACAACATTCAGCTGATCTTAAACATCTGCCATCTGCTTAGATAACAGAAATACAGTCTTTACATAAAATACACATTTGACTGAAATCATATATTACAATACACGAGTGCACAACATCCACAGAAGGAGAGGCACAATCGTCACAGCCCTACTGCTATCATGGGCAATTAACGGTTCACACCTCTAGCTCACAGGGTTTTTGCCGTTTCAAATCTTTCCCCTACTTAGGTGGAAAGGGGGGGTGGGGAGGTGGGGTGTTCCTCCTGCTTTATGGGGCCTATTTAAAAGCCCCAAGGTGCCACTCCTGGTCACTCCCAGGTTTTCTTCTCGGACTGGCTCCTGGCTGTTTTACACCTCCAGGAGGGACTATTATCCTGCCAAGGGGCTACTTCTCACAGCAGTGCGATGCTTCACCCCGTGAAAATCACACCCTTCTGCTTTTTTTGTTTTTTGTTTTTTGGGGGTTTTGGCCTGTAGCACATGGAGTTCACACACGGGTCTGACTTGAATTTGCAGAGAGTGAAAAGGCCCTACAAAAATAAGGCCTAAAAAGAGGAAACAGAAGTGAAAGGTGGCGATGACTTGTGAGTGGCCTAGACGTTAATCTGATAGGCAGTTAGACAATTATTGGTGTATTAACATTTATAATCTAACACTTTTAAAAAAATACACACTGTAATAGGTAGATTCTTTACTGATGCCACAAGGGTTATTATAGTAATTACAGTGTTACAGCTGCAGGATAAAAAAAAATACAATTACTGCAATAATAATATATTGATTGTCATTCAGTTGGTGAGGTAACCTTGAGGAACAGTTCTGAAAACAGGTCTGGTATGCCAACAGTGATATATCAGACTTCCGTGGTAAACGTGACCTACTGTTCCTAAGAGATGAAGGTGCATGTAGATATGAGGAAGTGAAAATACTTTTAGGAAAAGGGTGTAGATCTTTATTTTACACACACACACACACACACACACACACACACACACACACACACACACACACACACATACAGTGCATCTTATACACATATACAACTGTTGCCTTATAAAACTGTGCTGAGGCTTTTGTTTTATCACAGAGATTACATTCAAAAGCAATTCATGGAAATTAAACAATGAGCCAACAAAGAACAGGACATGGTGTACATTTGAATCACTTGTAAAAACTGATGCATGGACCCAAATGTTTGTGAGTAGTGCTGCCCCCTACTGGTAAAACTAAACAACTAAACAGAAACTTTTAAAGATGAGCAAATACTACCAATATCTATGTAATTAATGAATATTGGTTTGTTATATTCTATGAATTTTGGGGGGGACAAAAACAAATACACATAAGAGTGTGCTAATGGTGCCAAAATACACAAACTTGTATAATTTGTGGAATTCTAAGCATATAAAAAAAACTATAAGGTTAAATATTATTTTTATGATCTTACATTACAAGTTACATTGCAAGTTAAAGAATTTGGCTTTTTAGGTTTAAACAAGTAGTCAAGACCAGTGTTTTATTTATTTTAAATTAATCATGTAACACAGTACAACATTATGACACCATTATCCTTTAAAGCAAAACATTAAGAAATGCAATGTATATAAAATACACCTAAGATGTATCAACACAAACAAGGAAGAGGCTAAAAGAAAAACATGGTGAATGACCTCAGGTGTTCCTGTATGACATGCGCTTCATTGGCACTTTGAAAGAATCTCCTGACAGCTTTTATAGACTTTCACCAAGCAGTTCAGCCTTGGCTTTGAACTCTAAAGGGAAAAAAATAGAGTTAATTAAAAACAGGTTCCTATGAATGACACCACATCAACAGCCCTGCAGGTAATCAAGTAACTAAACAGGCTCTTGAGATATGCTCATCCTCACCTGAAACAATGGCACAACACTTGACACTGCATCAGGCTCTGAGGGGTCCTTCAACAGTACACAGAGGTAGTAGATGATCTGATGCTGAAATAAAAGCATAGACATTAATCAAATCTTTCATGGCAAACTGTAGAATAACTGTATAAGAAAATGTCAAGTACAGAGGCACAGGTTCAACAACGCACCATGTAAATAGCTTCATTGATGACTATATCCTTGATCTTGCTCATCTCAATGAAAGTGGTTATCTCGCGGCCCGAGGCATAGCTGGAGGACACCTGGATGCCTAAGGAGCCAATGACAAGAAGGGACTCATGGTCTACCTTCACAAAGTGGATGTGAAGCATCATGCCAACAAGGGTGACAAGAATAGCGCCGGACAGAACGGCAGTGTTCTGCAAGAGAGGAAAAGTATTACATTAAAAATAATCATTGTAAGTTAAAATAGTATACAACCATCCAAAAGTACCTAATGCTATCAACAGAATGACATTATATACAGAACATCTACATACTGAGTTGAAGAGCTAAACAAAACTTTGAGCGCACATTTGCATGATGCCAATTTGCAGCACACTAATGGTGTGGCATCCAGTCCCGATTCCAACAGGAGAGGAAGAGGAAATGCTGATAGAGAGATATCCTAGTGAATGGATCAGCAAACAATGGCCGATGCACCTGAAAAGTGACTTTTATCACCCACTCCCGGAAAGAAACCACGCTCAGTTGGAAAGAACAGAAATGATATGAAACAAAACAAAACAACAGTAAACATCCAACTATCTTTTCAACACTGGAAAAGTGGAATAAATGATTACACTGGACGCTCACGTAACAAGCACGGCTTTGAACAGAAAGAACCCAGAGCCTTAAAAAAAATGCTGTAAAATTACTGCGCTAACTTAAAAAGTGCACCATCTGGATCTTAGACCGGGCGACTAGATTGAGACTTTCTTTTAAAATACTGCCCCCTCGTGGTGGGAAGTGGTGTTTCAATTTTACAACAAGTATTTTTAAGAAAGAAAGAAAGAAAGAAAGAACTTTTCTAACTGTATTATGTCTTCTTTTTTCTGCTCCGTTTAGGGATCACCATAGCAGATCATCGATCTCCATCTCACCCTGTCCTGGCTCTGTCACACCAATCCTCTTCATGTAAATCCATTAATCTTCTCTATGGTCTTCCTCATTTCCTCCTGCCTGCCAGCTCCATATTCAACATCCTTTATCCGATATATATCTACCTAGTGGTGGTGGTGGTGGTTAATTCCACCACCCTCCATCTGGAGGGGGCCTTACTGTGTGGAGTATGAATGTTCTCTCATATCAGCGCGGGTCCTCTCCGGGTACTCAGGCTTCCTCCCACAGTCCAAAAACATGCAATTAGTTGGGTTAGATTAATTGGTGATTCTAAATTGCTCAGAGGTGTGAATATGAGAGCGAATGGTTGTCTGTCTATCTGTCTGTGGTAGCCCTACGACAGACTGCGGACCTATCCAGCACCCCCTGCGGCACTGAATTGGAAAAGTGGAAGCGAATGAATGGATTGATTGATGGATGCATCCAGGTCATGGTAGTCAAGCTTGGAAATATCACCGTGTCTCTGTAAACATCAGTCTATGGACACTCCTGCCTGACCGTCATCATCGCAAACAAGATCGCGGTCAAACAAGAAGGGGCTCAGAGCAGATCCCTGATGCAATCCCACCCCACCTTGAAGCCATCTGCGGCTCCTACCGCACACGTCACCACTGTCTCGCTGTCCTCAGAAACTTTGCATCTCAACCCCACAGTGAGAAGGATTTGACAGTAAATCTGCATCACTTTGGTCTCGCCTTCATCATCTTACCTGGGTGAAGAAGAACACTGCATACGCCAGAAGCCACACGGAGCAGGTGTATACCATCACTTTGCCCATGGACACTTTTGGGGAGCTGATAATGAACTCCCTGCAAAAGCTGGAGTGACTCTGACAGTCCAGAGAGATTGGTTTACCGCTAATGTCAGTGAAGGCTTCGTCTTCCATGATGACTGAACAACAAAAAGAGGTGAATGAGCATAAAAGACGAGTGATGACCGGTGTATGTTGTCAACACGGTTATCCTGTTAAGTTAGCACCGAGCTAGCATTAGTTGTTAACTGCGAATAGACAGAGTCAGCAGCACATTAAGACAGGCGGTGATAAATTTATAATGATGACGAAAAAAGAAAACTGCTTAAAGTACTATGCTTTAATTGAATTAAAAGGAAAAAAAATAGCTAAAGAGCTGAATTAAAGAGTCAACTACAACTGTCGTGTGCCACAATCCATCCCCACTCATGTGGCTGCACTGTTTTTACACCGGGGTGTCCAGAAAGGGTGAGGGGGCTCTCGCGCACACAAGAGCAAAAGACCGCGGAAAAACTAGTCCATAAAACAACTAAATGTACTTTAATGCATAGAACAACTTGTAAGTTTGACATTTATATTCTTCGTTTGATATCAACGAGATAAGTGTCAGCTTCAGCTTCTGTCTCCGTCTCAGCTTGTGCCTACGGCACACGCTGGTATTGAATAAAAGCAGACCCTATAGCCGCTGGAAAAAGCAAAGCATTATGGGCAACGATTGATTTTTCGTCGATATCTCCGCGTCGTTTACTCAAGCTGGTCCACAGCTTTCGTCAAACAGTCTGTAAATGTCAAATGCGGGGTATACGTTGGTGTATGTGCCATAAACAGGTTACAAACAGCTCGTCTTTAGCGAGCGCTTTTCCATGTCACTTGTAAGTCCTTCGTTTCCCAAAATGCTTTGTGTTTCCGTGACTTTTGACCTCTGGATAAAAACAAGCCGATCAGCTGATGTAAAAGCAGCAACATCTACAGGGGTCTGACACAATAACAGCTAGCTAACTTTGCCCCCCCTCCAGCGTCAGCTCTCCGTGGCATTCGGCGGTATGGTGTTAGGTAGTGTACGTGTCCACTTTTAGACTGTGTCGAGCCAGCAGGTTATTTAACGAGTCAGCCGTCGGACTGGTAGCAACTGTTAGGTCAGTCGACTCAAAAGAAGGTTGTTTGTTTCAGGAGTGTCTCTTTGTGTGAATGCTGTTAGCTAATGACTCTTTACTACTGAGTTTCAAGGCCTGTTTTTAGGCATTTTAATGTATCAAACAGTGTGGGATACTCTCATGTAGAAAGTTAGCGTTACCAGAACAAGAAAACAGATGCCGGACAGCTATTGTTAGCTACAGAGCTGTTGTGGCAAAAGGTAAACAAACTAGTCCGAGTTTTGTGTGTTTAATTTTGCTGTTTCAATAAACTGAATATCCCCATTAAAAAGTAAGGAGAGATAAAAGGGGCATAGGTTGCTATCGTTTTGTTGACAGTACTGCTCATGAGTGAATTTGTTTTTGTTTTTTTTCAGTATTTCAACAAAACAGGTTATCTGACATCTGGTTATATAGATTCACAAAACGGTTCCATAACCTTGCGCCCTCTTCTGCAGTGCTTTTGCCGTCCCAATTACCCACAGTAATCCTTTATACTTGTTTTCACACCAGGGGTTTCCTGACCTCACAGGTTTGAGATGAGTGGTCAAGGTCCAGCTGTAAACAAAGGAATGAACACCATCCTGATCTGTCAGGAGAGCTATGCCTGTGGGGGCTCGGACGAGGCTGTGTTTGAATGCGATGAGTGTGGCAGCTTGCAGTGTGCTCGCTGTGAACTGGAGCTACATCGGCAGGAGCGCATGAGGAATCACGACCGGGTTCGGGTCGCCCCGGGCCACGTTCCTTTCTGTGACTCCTGCAAAGGGGATGGCAGCTGCTCTGGCAGACTCAGAGCAGTGGTCCGCTGCCAGGGCTGTAAGATCAACCTGTGTTTGGATTGCCAAAAACGCACCCATGGGGGAGTCAACAAGAGAAAGCACCCTCTGGTACCTTACCCACCTGCCAAAGCTCCTCAAGAGAACAGTGTCAGTGCTGGGGAGAGTGACATGGAAATCCTCAAATCCAAACTGGAGAAGGTGTGCAGCTTTCTGCTAGTGGATGAGAAGGAGGAAATGCAGGTAAGCACTTGTTGAGGTACCCGGCGTTTGATGGTGTTTTATTAATGATGCGTTACAACGATTGAGCTGATCTTATCTGCATTCTCAGGTGAAGGATGAGAAGGACTTTGTCAGCAGACTGGGTTGTAGTTCAGATGAGCTCCTCAAGGTGGTCTCCATTTTTGGGAACACTGGTGAGGGAAAATCCTACACCCTGAACCATACGTTCTTTCTTGGGAGAGAAGTGTTCAAGACGTCTCCCACTCAGGAGTCCTGCACTGTGGGTGTTTGGGCAGCTATGGACCCTCTGCATCGGGTTGTAGTCATCGATACAGAGGGACTGCTTGGAGCTGGTATGAAATTATTGATTTATTTAATATTATGAAACAAATGGGGGTAGAAGCAGGCACCCATTCATGATTCTTTTTTTCTTTTTTTTTTTGATCAGGGGCTAATCAGGGTCAGAGAACTCGGCTGCTGCTCAAGGTCCTGGCTATCTCTGATGTGGTAATCTACCGGACACACGCTGACCGTCTCCATGACGATCTCTTCAAGTTCCTTGGTGATGCATCAGATGCCTACCTGAAACATTTCACTAGAGAATTAAAGGCAACTACCACTCGCTGTGGTCTTGATGTACCGTTGTCCACCCTGGGCCCCGCGGTGATCATCTTCCACGAGACTGTCCACACCAAGCTTCTAGGATCAGGTACATCAAAGAAGTCTGTCTCATCTCAGTGTTTTTCAAAGATAAGCACACAAACCACCGCCTCATTCCTTTGTCTCCATCTGTATGTGTACTCCAAATTTAGACACGCCCTCAGAATCTGCTGAGCGCCTTCTCCAGGAGCGTTTCAGGAAGCTGGGCTTATTTCCGGAAGCATTCAGCTCCATCCAGTACCGTGGGACTCGAACCTACAACCCTCCCACGGACTTCAGTGGTTTGCTCCGCAGCCTGGAGCAGCAGCTGGACAACAATACGACACGCTCACCACGATCTGCCAGTGTCATCTTCAAGGCCCTGCAGGTAGCTGTGCTTACATTTAACAAAGTATGTTTTGGCATAGCGAGTGCAAATGTGTTTATACCTTTCCCATCTCCACCTGGGGCCTTCTTTCAGGCCCTGAGTGAGCGCTTCAGTGGGGAGATTCCAGATGAACATATGAACAGTAACTCCTTCTTTCCAGATGAATACTTTACCTGTTCCAGCATCTGCCTCAGTTGTGGGTAAGTGTCCCTGCTTTGCTAAAAAAAATATCAAAAATACTTTAAGTCAGATTTCTACAGCATCATCACTGCCAGTACCTTTTACTTTTACTTATTTGTAAAACTTGCTGACTTGCTGGGCACCAACTTTCAGGTCAGGCTGTAAGAGGAGCATGAATCACCTAAAGGAAGGTCTTGACCATGAAGCCAAACATCGCTGCCGGTACTCTGCACAGTACGACAACCGCATCTACACATGCAAGGCAAGTACAAACATACATCTACGCCACGTTTGAAGTATACCTGCTTGACAAGGTTCTGAGCAACTGTGCTGAACTTCTCAGGCCTGCTACGAAAGGGGAAAGGAAGTCATAGTGGTTCCCAAAACGACGGCCTCGTCTGACTCACCGTGGTTTGGCTTGGCCATCTACGCTTGGTCAGGGTGAGTCCTGCGAGTATAGAATGATTTTTCATAAATATCCTCATACGTGCCTTTAAAGTTTTAAGAACAATTGAGCACAGTTGATATAAAAAGTGTATGGCACCTCTGGAATCTTTCCTCCCTGTGCTGAAACTGAGATGGTTTTGTCTTTTTACAGGTATGTCATTGAGTGTCCCAACTGTTCAGTGATCTACAGAAGCAGGCAGTACTGGTATGGAAACCAGGACCCAGTGGAAACAGTGGTCAGAACAGAAATCCAGCACATCTGGCCTGGGGTAAGGCCACGCTGAATTCACTTATACCATTGGAATCTAAAAGCTCACTTTTTGTTTGCTTTGAGTCATATGAATTTGGCCACTATGAGGCGAGTGGCTTATACTGTATGTAGATATCCAGAAAAGTAACGCAGCATGTTCTCCTGGAACATGTTGATCTAAGCATAATTAGTCACAAGTCTGAATATAGCAGTGCAAACGCCAGCTGGTAAGGCAGGCATTGTATTTCTGTCAGCACCGTTGTCAGTATTTAGTGATAATTGTGAGGGACGCTTGTATAAACACAACTTCTATGGCGTACTGTAATTATGTGTTTTTACACTGTTCTATGCAGTCTGATGGCTTTTTGAAAGACAACAACAACGCTGCTCAGAGGTTGTTGGACGGAGTCAAATACATTTCTCAGTCTGTGTCTGAACTCAGCGTCAAGCCTGCCAAAGCGGTCACTTCCTGGCTTACTGACCAGATTGCTCCTGCCTACTGGAAACCCAATTCCCTCATCCTGGTATGCAACCAATATTTAGCTAACTATATATAAGGAATCACAGGCCCAGAATGTGTAGCTGTAAATGAAACATCACTTGTGTAAGTAAAACATTTTCTTGGTGATAGCCCATCAAGACAATGTAGGTTGACATTTGACATGCTGCAGTGTTCCTGTTATGTTACTGTTATGCTGATAAATCGCATTACTTATTATTGTGCCGTAGAAATGTCATAAATGTGGGGAGGAGTTCCAGCCCAACGACACCAAGCACCACTGCCGTGCCTGTGGAGAGGGCTTCTGTGACGCCTGCTCCTCCAAAACCCGGCCGGTCCCTGAGAGGGGCTGGGGTCTTGCGCCTGTTAGGGTCTGCGACGCGTGTTTCCACAACAGAGGAATTCCAACTGGTACACAAATGAGTCTCTCTGTGGGAATTTAAGAGTGGGGTATTGTTTGCCGGGCTGGTTCAGATGGTTTTAGTGTTCACAACATGATATGATTTGATGTGTGCATGTTGTAGAGTTGCTGGACGCTGCGTTGGAGGAGGAGGGAGGCACTCTGATAGCGAGGAAGGTTGGAGAGGCTGTTCAGAACACTTTGGGGGCTGTAGTTGGTGCCATCGATATACCTCTTGGTAAGCATAGGATCTAAAAATAATATCGTGAGCAAGAGAAACTACTTTAAAAAAAAAAAAAAAAGAGTGAGAGAAATAAAAACTTTTTTCCAGGCCTAGTGAAGGATGCAGCTCGGCCGGCCTACTGGGTGCCAGATCAGGACATCCACTCTTGCTGCGAGTGCCAAAGGGAGTTCTCACCACGTCTCTCTATCCACCATTGTCGCGCCTGCGGGCAGGGCGTGTGTGATGACTGCTCCCAGGAGCGGCGCCCCGTGCCGTCCCGTGGATGGGACCACCCCGTGAGGGTATGCAACGGCTGCAACCAGAAAGCAGGGGAACTCTAGCAGGACTCAATGGAGCGATTACAGATGTCACCGTTTGTGGAAACTGGAATCTGTGACATCTTGAGTCTAACAGGTTTCACTGGGGGAATTTTTGTTTTTCTGGCTGCCTCTAGACTGTACAGGTGGGACTTGTTTATTATTTGTTAGTGCTGGCCTCATGTAACATCAGTCCATCGATCGCTGTTCTCTTTAATATGCCTATAATGTACACTGTGAAGACAGGCCAGAGCAAGACTTGAATATTATAAAGACAGGAGAGAAAACAGCAGAGAGATGATCAAAGTGAGTTTTGTAAACGCTTGCTTACAAATGACTTCAGGTAAATTTCCACATTGCTCCGTAGATCCGTTCAGATTTGTATTCTTGCACACTAATCCCTGCACACCCTCTATGTGATATGCTAGTACCATTAGCTCCTTTTGCCTGGTTTGGAGCTACATATTTAAACCTTTTAAAAAATACAAGTACTTTATTTTTTTTTTGTTAGGTTTTTTTTTCATAGCATTTCCAGGTAATCATGTCTTATTAGTTCTAAAATGGTTTGTGCAGGTGATCTGGATGTAATATTTAGGACCAGCTTTAGATAGAACACCTCAAAAATCATCAACCACATTGAATTCTGATCCCTTTTTTTGAATTACTGAGGTAGATTACCTCTAATTCACCCCTGCTAGAGCTACTTTTCTTTCTTTTTGGCTTCACAGGGACTATATTAGATCATTATATCGTAAGCCACTGATGTACTGTAGCAACAAGATGCATTCCAACATATATAATTCGTAATTACTACTTAAATAGTCCCATTGATTCTTTGTGGTTGTTTGTGAATTTGAATGGGCAGATTTAAAAAAACAAACAAAAAAAACAAAACAAGAACAGCCTTAATAATGCTGTCCATGTTAACTGTTTGAATTCTACTTAGTATGCACAGCACATATATGGGGAAAAATGTTTACTTTAATAGGGAATTTTTTTTAATTGCCTCATTTTATTTTTAAATGTCAGAACTGCGTATCAGGACAAATCTGACTAAGGTGGCATTCAATGCAACAGAAACTGCTTTATAGAGTGGCTGGATCACAGTAGGGACTTAACACAGTTGAGGTTTCAAACCATGTTTGAGGCTGGCCCCTCAAAACAGAGATCATTAGTAAGAGTAGTCTTTTACTGTCAGCTCAGGCTGCGTGGCTCTTTGTCAGCAACATTCAAGGTTGCTTGTATTTCAACAGGACTGTATAGAGTGTCTGACCTGATTACTATTAAATGAAGATGACACTTGATGCATTCAGGCTTTCTAATGAATATCTGGGTATTATGAGATTTGACTGTATAGGATTTTTTTTTTTTTTTTGTTAACCAACTGGAAGAGTTGGTTTGCTTGTGATGTCATCAAATAAGCTGAAATAACAGACTTTGACATGAATAATAGATTTATCCTGTCTCAAACAGAGATCAATGACTATAGATATCACATGGAACCAATCAATACCTTGTGTTTATGTATGCTCATACATATGTATTAAACAGTGGAATCTTAAGGTGTCTGTGTATGGGTTGAATACAATGCAGTGGGCTAATGTTTTTAATAAACTTTACTGGGAATCAACAAAGACTATAAAACATGTTGATTTAGTAAACAAACAGTATCATCATTTTCAAATTTCAATCCCAGCACCCTTATTTCCAGTAACAATCAAGGTTAGTTGTATTTAAAATAAGTGCACTTCTTCTGTAAAAAGAACAGTAAGGAAAACCAAACTGTACCGGTGTGCACATGTGAATGCAGCACTTCCATTTCCTTTTGGCACAAAAACACAATCATGTGTATGATGAGGCAACTCCCATGGAAATTAAAAGCAGTTCTTTGAGGTCACCACTTCAGTCTAAATTTAGTGTAACTGGTTGTCACACAGCATCTTTACCCAGCCACACTCTCTCAAATACACAGTGATACAGCTGGCCTCAGCACTCCTCATTCCTGGTAGTCAGTGTTGTATGGGAAGTAATAGAGGTCGTGTTTGACAGCCATGAGCAGCCCCGGGAGGCCCCTGCTGCCACCCAGGTTAGATGAAAACACAACACTTGGGATCAAGTCGTTTGCGGCCGGGTGGGGTGATGGGATGGTCCTCAATAGATGACCATCCTTAAGGCTCCATAACCTTGTGTAGCAATCCTGACCCACTGTGGAAAGAACGGTAAACAGTGAAATTGCATGGAAAAAAGGTTTATACCAGTGAGAGTATTGAGTGTTGAGAGTGTTTTATCCTCTCCTACCTGCTAGCAAAAGCCCTTCACACTCATTGACATGGATGGGAAGGTAGGTATGCTCATTATGATGACCTTTGTACTCCTGCACTGGCTTTGTGACTCGCACATCCCACAGCTTAATCTGCAAAGAAATTAGAAAACACACAAAGGCTCAACAGAACTATCCTTGAATTATTACCTAATTTCAAATCATTCCTTTCTGATATTTTCTACCACAGTTTGTCAGTATGGCCTGATGGTACTGTGTTTACCAAGTCTTTCCGCATGAGGCTAAGAAGAAAAAGAGTCAAGTCAAGAACCTGACCTGGCCCAGCATGTCAGCAGCCAGCAGGTAGTTCTCATCCTGCAGGACGCGTACAGAGGTGATGGCTGATTCTTGATGGAAGCGACTGGCCTTCCAGCTGTGATCTCTGCGGCCGCGCTGTCGGAGGTCGATGCTGAAGATCTCCCCCGATCTGCAACCGTTAAACAGGACAGGAACCTGTGGACGTAAAGGTGTACTTTCTTTTGCTTGGTGTTCTTACAGAGTGCTTCAAAAACTTTAAAGTTACAAATGCCTCACCCTAAGGGCAAACTGCTGAGCCAGGACATCACTGCCAACGCTGTACGTCTGTGTTCTGCCTGTCTCTGCATCCTTCACAATCACTCTACGAGACAGGCCTGCCAACACACACATAAACATGATTATTTTAGATGTGTAATTTTCTCCTTTCTATAATGACAAAAATGTTTAGCTGTGGTACTAACCAGTGCTGAACGTCTTGTCAAACTGGGGGTTGAGGCACCAAGCACAAGACCAGGCTGAGGATATCTTAAAGCTGCACAGCATTCCAGGCTGATCTGAAGAAGGAGTACAAGAAGTAAGAAGAGAAGGGTGTTGAGGGTAATAGGGAGGTACACAACAACAGCAAAACTGCTTTCAAAACATATTTCAAAATAAAAGTCTTCTAGAATAATAATTCCAAGACTGAAGAAGCTTATTTGAAAAGTATGTTTTACCATACTGCTACCTGGGTCCTTCAGAAATGAACTACAAAAAGGCAATGTGACTGCTGCATATTGTGCAAGAACCCTGACAAACCTGGGTTGGAGTTGCTGAAGAGGGAAGCAGGAAGTAAACTCACGCAGCCAGGGGTGTCTGCTACTCCCACCAGACACAGTCTGATAGTTACTTCAGTCAAGGACATACAAGTTTCACCAAAACAGTGAAGAGATGACACTCTGTGACACAGGTGTGCACTTTATAGAGCTAAAATGTTACCGTTTTGATGATAGTCACCAAGTGTAGTCTTTTGAAAACAACAGCAAAATGAATCCACAAATAATGCAAATGAAAAGGACAACCCATAAGTGATCTTTGTTGCCAGGTTAAGCCCTTCATTTGAAGGTTAAGTGAACTAGAGTTAGCGCTCTAATTAAACTGTGGAAGGATACAACACATGAGAATCGGGGTAATTTACTGAAGCCCAGCAGATGGAATTGACCTGAAACATGTTAGCCAGATCAGAGTGATTAATATTATTTAAACAGACCAAATGTTTGTAGAAACATCATAAAAACAGGCTCCAAGATAAATGTGAATTAATTCATTTTTATTTCCTGCAGTGTACTAAATAGAAACTAAAAAAATGCAAACATATTCTTTGTATTCAGAGAAGGTCTTTTATCTCCAAAGAAATGCTCCTACCTTCCGATTAGTGAAGTAGAGGTTATCGCACATTTCCACAGACAGAGACCCCTTGCTGCTGCTGCTGAAGTTCATGATGCCATACTTGCAGCCGCCATGAGAGACATCGTTGACTGTGAACACTCGCTCACACGCCGAATCCCCCTGAAAAAGAAACAGCAACAAAGAAACAAAGTGTATGCACACCATCAACTACAGATAGGGGCCATTTTTAAAGGTAACCTACTGTGTTCATTTCCAGCAATTAAGAAAAAAAAGGACTCTAACGTCAACGTTTAACATTCAAAACAATCTTTTTTGTTGTTTTTAAAAAAAAATCATACACAGGGCCTTGGTGGACCCAAAATCATCCTCTGGATGAAGCAAACTGTTCTAACTCCCTCTCCCTCCCGTGAAACCAACTCTAACATTTATTCCATTGAAACATGTGTTTTGCACTGTGTTTGTGTGTGTGTGTGAGTGTTCTCACCACTATGAGTCTGAAGTTGTCGGTGTTCGAGATGCTGTTGTCTGTGCTCTGGATCTCTAGTTTGTGGCGTCTCATTCCACTGACCTTCACCTCATGGACGAGTCTGGAGACCAAAAGTAACCATAGTAACAGACTAGCACTGTCTGCAGACAATCTACTAACCCAGGATAATTGATACACTTTCCTCTTAGCTTTCTGACAGTGTCTCTGTAGCAATTTATGTATTTATTTAGACAGTTTGCCTGTAGGATAAAAAGAACTAGAAACTTCCTCATATGCATTTCATTACTTTTTGTTTTTCCATTTATTCATATCATTCCCAGTGATGCAGAGTATTTTCTTTGACTGCATTTATGCATGTTTCTCCATCTTTTTATTACCATTTAGAATAACTTGTCTAAACAGATTAGCATCATTATTAGTGGCCAGCAAAGCTCAGAAGAAAAGTCACTCTACACATGCAGAACTGATTAGCGTTAAAGTTTCTCTTTGTTTCCCATAATCCGTTACAGCTGTGGCTAGGACACGGGAAAAACAGTGTTATGTTGAGTTTTGCGTGCCTGCAGCGCTGTGACACAGTACCTGCAATAGGAGTGCTCAGGTAATACGCCTAGATGTCGTTTCTGAAGTAGCAGCGAAGTGTTTAGTCCTCTTCTTGGTGCTTTCTGTAAACAACAAGGAAAATGTGTGTACATGTTTACAACCGAGGTTTCTTTCTTTACGACTTCTTAAACATTTATGTCCCGGATTGAAGAAGAGCATGTGCTTATGCTAAGATCAACTGTGATCTGTGAAGTGTTTTATTCCTACACAGATCACAGTTGTGCTCTAATGCTGTACTGTGATGATGTCATTACAGCTGCTGCCATAGCCATAATCCTTTAGTACACTGCATGAGGTTTATGGTAAGCTTTCATCTAGAGGGCATAACTTAAGCATATCAGATGACTGTGTCTGTCTACAGCAACAGGAAAAAGCTTAATGGAATCTTAAAAGAATAAATATGATAAAAATGCTAAAAGACAAAGAAGATTAAAAAGATTTGCCCACCACCCTCGACGACAGACTTACTTTTCTCGTTTTTTCATCTTCTGCCAACATCTTGTTCCTCTCCTTCTCTCTTTCTTTCTGTTGTAGCTGCTCTCTGGTTAGTGGGTTACAGTTGTTGTGCCCGGGCAATAGCCGGAAGTAACGGTTTTTCTCTGGGTCAAAATAGAAACCTGGCAGCTCTGGCAGGAGAAAAGGAGGTAGAAATTAGGGTTGTGCATCTTTCATTTGATTTTCCAAGTGTACAACAATAATTTTCCTCTCAATATCCTCTTTTTTTCCAAGTGCTCCTGGACAAGACACTGGATGCAAAACTACTGTTTAAGTACATATGTATTTAATTTAAGTGTTGTGCTCTCGTTTGCCTTTAATAATAAGGGCTGGTGGCTCCAGAACGCAAACATGCACTTTCAATACTGTATGTTACTGACCTGGTGCAGCACTGCTGGCTTTAGAAGAAGACGAGGAAGACAAGGAAGAAGAGGAATGTGAGACAGGCTGGTTAGCATGCTGCCTCTGAGATGGTCTGTGTGAGGGCCCTGCATCATCACGTTCATACCTTTGAACAGGAAACACACACACACAACAATGATACTGACATACTGATCACTGTCATTACAAACGCTGTATTTTAGTATGGCACATCCTCCATACTTTAACGTGATATAAGTGTCATTTAACGTAGCTACCACTGCTGTCGGTTTCCTCGGTGCCATCCACGGCGCTGACCAGCACCTTGTCGCGTGTGCGGTCGCTGTCCTTCTCGCCAGTTCCACTTCCTCATTTCTTATGGTTCGGCGTAGAAGTAAAATGGTCCTGACTGCGTGTTGCTTTTCATTCACTTCTCTGTGTTTGGCAGTCCGGGTGTTTATAGGCAGATTACCATCAACACCGTTGGGCTAACGTTAGCTGCACATCTTTCTGCACACGTTTTGACACGTTTGCTGGACATTCACCATCGATTAAAGTAAACGACGTATTTATAGGTCGATAAACAAACGTTGAGTTGACACTGTACTGGGTTTATTTTCTTAATAACATGGCACTAACGTGAAAGTAATTAAACCTCACTAGCTAGCTAACTCCCGTGTAGTAACGTCCAACCATGCCATCCCCGCCTCCACACGTCTTTCATTGGTCCATTGAGAACAATAATATCTGACGTTTTAGACAGTCATTGGTAAGTTTCTCCGCGAGCTCTCGGGATAACCGTGTAGAAAATTACTTTTATTTCACTGGATTCTCGGAAATAGCTGGATATTGTGATAAGTGACTGCTCGACATATATACGCCCTTAACACGATATATTTTAAAGCGGCAATGACTTTAAATTACAAAAAACAAAATTAATGTTTGATATGTAGTTGGATTTATTTTCCAGCCATTAAAACCTCAAAAAACATCAAACAAAAACATTAGAAGTGAGACTGTAATAGTATCCCATGCTACATAGCATTCATGTTGTGGTTTTCACTGTTAAGGCTAAATCAAGTTAATTTCATGGTGTTATTACAATCTGGGGTCTGGGGCATTAATTTTGACAGATTTATCTGAAGCCACGCCTAAAGTCCTGATGCTGGTGCTGTATTGGCAGGGAGCACAGCGCACAGGACCGCATTGGCTGTTTTTTTTTTTTTTCTTTTTCTTTTTTCATTAGGGTCCCAAACTACACCGAGATTTGGAATATTACGTTATAGTCCTACAGGAAGATGGCGACTGTCATTCATAATCCTTTGAAATCGTAAGTACATTTCTTTCTTGTTATTATTATTTTAACGAAATTACTGCATCGTGTAAGAGGAATGTAACGAGCTATTATGACTGTATGGGGATTGCACGCGCTTTTAAATAAGTCTAACATTTAATACCTTTAGCATACACTTGGGCAGTCTCCGTATCTTCAGGTACCGTTGCCTAGTTGCTGTATTGTGTAATACGAATATAAAAGCATGCACTTATGCACGGTGTACGGACGGAAAACATCACGTCCGCGCGCAAATGACTACATTCAGTTTCATTTATGCATAAAGTTGCGGACATTCTACTTTTAAAAATAAATAGAATAAAAACAAATCCGTCTGTCAGAAGTTTGCCTACGGTCCTTATGGGGGATATTTGCGTAGTTAATATAATGCAAGCACTGACACAAAGCTCCCATTGCGCGACTCGTGCTTGTCTGAGCCTGACAAGCACACGCACAGCAGGTTATTACATTAACTTTAATATGTGTGCGTGGAGGAATAAACTGCTTAAAGCCGATCTTGGCGGTTTGAAAATGCATTTGTGGAAAAATATGTATATGAGCATGGGTTTAAAAAAAAGGTTAATGGGATGGGATCCTAAGTAGAGTAAAGATTTACGGGATAAAACCAACTTTCATTATATCACAGAATGCATGTTCCCCCTCCTGCTGCTGGCTGACGGCAGATGTTTACCACTGGCCATGTGGAATGCGCAGTGTTTGACAGTTTCTTGTGCAAGAGGCAAGTGTTTTAATAATTTGAACGGAATGCTGCTGCGGGTCCCTTAAAATAGATTCTGAAATGATGCTCTTATTTTGTAGAGCTCTTTATTGTTGTTGTTTTTGTTGTTGTTGACAACCAGAAACATGTCATAAATGGTTACTATGTGTGTGTGTGTGTGGGGGGGGACTTAATGCTGCTGTGTTGTACCGAAACAGATTAGGCTGTAGGGAATGAAGGTATATGTGTTTGCTTTTGTGTGCATGTAGAGCAGCAGATTAAAGAGCGTCCCAGTATTTCAGTGTTTCGCTGGGTCCATCTGTTAACAGAGAGGTACACGTAAAAAAAAAAAAAAGACAGGCTGATGCTGGGGCAGAGGGAGGGAGGGAGTCCCATCTGCCCTTTGCATGCAGCAGGGCTTTCTCAGATAGACACCCCCCACCAATCTAATATCTGCAAAAAAGGGAAAGCAATATGCATATGGACACAGGACCCCACCTACCACAACAGACATACTAGTATAAGCTCAGAGCAAAATATGAGAGGCAACTGTAATGAAAAGTGTATGTGAAGTGTAATGTGTTGGAATGTAAGACCCAGTATCAAGTAACATGTGAGTTACAACCTTGGGAAGTAAAGTCGCGGTCTACTTTTTAGACAGAGTCTACTGTGTTTGAAACAATAGGCCTTACTTCTGAGTCGTACTCAGGATGTGGCACGTTAATAATGCGCGCTCAGTGAGGACGTGGTAATAATCTAGCCTGCTCTCTTGCCAGTGCCCAGCTCTGACAGATGAATTATAACCATAAGGAACATGGCAGTAAATATGTCTGGCTTTGTGGACTCGCTCACTCATGTTTAGCAATGCATATTTTCCTCGACCAACTCAAATTCTCATTTTCAAAAAGACTTTTGGTAATTGAATCCTGGGAGGCCGGGTGGGATAATGAGAAGCCGACATGAGAAGTATTCAAATAAGCGCTGCGATTCATATGCAGAGATGTGGATATCGCGCCTGTTACCTTCTTTCATTAGAGTTGGATTTGTAAATAAAAACCAAAGAGCTCAGGTGGGATGTGGTTTGGTTGTGTTTGCACAAGGATTGAGAGAACTTGAACTGAGATTAGAGGAAATGTAAGGGAGATGTAGGGTTGTCAGTGTGTTTGGGGTCGTGTGTTTTTATTGTGGGGTTTTTTTTTTTTTGCATGTATGTGTGGAAGTGCGCCCCTCCCCCAGTTCTTGAGAGGGAGCATGAGTGAGTGATGGAGGAGGGTGGAGGGGTGTCTGTCTGGCTGCATTTAGTCCTGCTGCATACATTTATACTACACTCTGAGCGCTGGGGTGAACCCTGGCCTTTGTCTATCCGAGCTCAGGGAATGGGAATGGAATGGTTTCCAGGCACAGACAATTAAATGGACAGGAACATTTTTTTTTTTTAATGGAAACCTCCAAGCAGTGATCAATGCTTTTTCTTTTTTTTCATGTTCTGCACATGGAAACATTTTTCTCTCTCTATGGGTATATGTGAGACTTTGGAGAGCTGAGAGATAAGCATGTGGTATCCTTTACAATATAAAATAGCATATTTTATGTTGGACAAACATTTTATTCTCCACATTTCCTCCAGTGATGCTCATGCTGAGTTGAAATGACTTATGGGTCAAGCCATGTCTACACCTTGCACTCCTTCACCTCTCCTGGCTTCTGGTGTCTCTGGTCCTCCACCCCATCCCTTAGCAAAACAACAACAAGAGCATCTGAATCAGGGTTTCCCCCCTTCTGCAACACCCTTTCCTCTTCAGCTGTTTGCCCTGCCTCTCTCCTTCTTCCCTCCACCTCGGACTGCACTTTGCACCTTTCCCTTTTACTCCCTTTGTGTGTCTGTTTGCGTACAGGCAAGAGTGTGTGTGTGTGCATGAATGCGCTCGTGCGTACGCTCATTTGTGTGTTTGGGAGAAAAATGAGTGTGACAGGGTTTGAAAGGGAACACGTGTGCCCCAGGACATATCGAATCCCCACCCTGTACCCCGCCACCCCCTTTCCCTCCCATTCTGCCTCCTTGGCCCCTCCTCCTCCTCCGTCTCCCTTCTCTATGCTTCGCACTGCTCGACCTACAAAGTGCCGCACAAAGAAGCCGATCAGTACCCACATGCTGTTGCCCTGCTTCGCACATCCCCCTAGGGCTCCTACTTACTCCTATACTGGATTTCATCTCCTCTGACCATCTTTTGCTCAATATGCGGTTAACCTCCAGCATTCCCTAATGCTATTAACTTTCCTTCGAGATGCTGTGTATATGTTGTACTGTCCAGCACAGTCTATTAGAAAGATGTGTCTGTGTAATGTTACAGAGATCATCCTAATTGCTGTATTGTGAAAGCGTTGCCCATACAGCTTTCTATTACCTCTGACTTGGGGCCAGACAGGCACACAACATTTAAACAGTTCTGCATGTTTCAGGGCTCCACCTCTAAAATCTTTGACACAGTCTCTTTTGCAGGATTGTTCAGTTTTCCTGTAACTCAAGACTTTTGTCTATTGAACTGCAAATGCCACAACTGTAGTGTACTGCGGAGTGAAAAAAACATTTCAGAAAACTTGCCATACTGTTATAGTCCATGACATAAGTCATTATTTAATTAGCAGTCAGTGAATATACTGCTCCAATACAGTACAAAAGCTGCTAATTTAAACTATAATTAATAAAAAACAAAAATTGCATGCCATGTATTGATGAACCGCTTATACACCTATATGTGAATAACAGTACTGGGTCACCTGTACATGAAACCTATAGCACCTGCTTGACCATGGAAAGCCTGCCGTGAAGCTTCCAGTGCACAGTTTTTGTGCTGATGTTAATGTTAGATGAGGTCTGAAACTCTGCATTTACTGAGTGAGCAGATTTTTGGTAACTTATGAGCCTCATTGGTCGATGACCCCACTCTGTACATGGTCTGCCACTTCACTGTGGTTGAGTTTCTGTGTTCCTTAAAACTTCCACTTTGCAATGTTACATGCTACTACAGCACCACGCTCAGATTCAGTAAACTCTTTATTCTTTCAGTAATGTTTGTGGATAGGTGTGTGATTTTATGCCTGTGGCAATGGGCAGGATAACGCCAGAAATCAAAGATTAAGAGGTGTAGCCCAATACTTTTGTCCATATAGTGTGTACCAAAAACCTGGCCTTGATGGCCTTGATGACTGATATCAGCCTATCAGCACATAGCATTTACAAATCTCTAAGTGTAGCTTTTGTGTCACTCCAGTTTCATAAACTAGTGTGATAAAGAGCTGCCTACATATTAAAATCCCTAAATCTCTGCCTAAAATTTCACTGAAGTTAAAAAAACCCCAAATGTTTCTTTCATGCAGTAGTTTACTTAAAATGATATCCTTTTAATAATTTTAAAATGCCAATAACTGTAGTGAAAGAGCAACAGTTTAATCTGCTACACATTCACACCTGCAAACATGCCTGCCCCCAGACACACAGACGCTCCGTCCAAAAGCAGGCTCAGTTTAATATGCTGTAATTAGGGTCGCATTTTGTGGTTAAGAATTGGAACAATATTAGTCGGTGCGTCCTGGAGTTCACCTACAAAAAGCATTTTTGCACGTTAGCAGATGTAAGAATATCTCATATTTGTGTTCAAAAGAAAATCGGCCCGTTAATTTTACCATCCATTTTCTTCCACCTGTCCAAAACAGCATTGCGGGAAGGGAGCCTATCCCAGCTGTCATAGGGCAAGAGGTGGGGTACACACTGGACAGACTGTCAGTCTATGGTACATGGCACTTTTCTTATTTTATGTGACCATTCATAATGGTGTTTTGTGAGTTTATTTATTACAAAAAATTGCTAAACTAAGCACTAAAGTGCTTTTAACTTTTACAAGCCAGTATAACTCACCCTTGTTAAATTAATGTAACTTAACAATTAAGCTTAACGTTGAATCAGACGACCCTGAACCATCCTGTAGTTATGCTGCAGGGGTATAGGCCTAGGCTGTTGGGGGCTTCCCATGATGCACTGAGCACTTCTTCTTCACTCATCTGTTTTCACTCTCTGTGTGTTTATATACCACTACTGCATGTAATCATTAGTTATTATTAAACTCTGGCTCTATTTCTCATAGGGTGTCTTTTGTCCTGTGTCTCTGCTGTCTTCTCTTTCCCCTCACCACCAAGTGGTCGCGGCAGATGGTTGCCCATCCCTGAGCCTGGTTCCACCATGGGTTTCTTCCTGTTAAAAGGGAGTTTTTCCTTCCCACTGTCACCAAGTGCTTCCTCATAGGTGGTCGTGTGATTGTTGAGGGTTCTTTCTAATATTGTAGGGTCTTTACCTTACAATATAAAGTGCCTTGAGGTGATTATTGTTGTGAATTGGCACCATATACATAAAATAGAATAGAATTTATTTTTTCAAGGCAACAGGTTTGGATAATAAGTAAAGGCAATTTATCACACATGGGAACAAAAGTGTTAAATTTTCACATTTGAGAACAGGTCTAAATTTTTGGGGCCTTTTCTTTTTGTGTTAAAAATGATTGAAATGATTGCAAAGACTGTTAAAAAACAAAGCAAATAATCAGCTGTGAGATACAGTAGCACGTTATAGCAAACTGAGATGGGATCAAAACAGCAAGAAAACAGAGTCTTGAGAGATTAACGCAAATGTGAAGAGATGGATGACAGTGATTTATTTTGCTGTTGATGAGTTCTTTCAGTGGCTAAATATTCAATTCACCGAGGAGGAAGAGAAAGTGACAGATACGAGTAAGACTGATGAAGAGAAATGACAGCAGATATCCAAACACAAAGGCTGATTAATGGAGCCTCCACTCCCCTTGGCTAAGGACTGAGTACCACATTAAATATTCATAACGTTCATTAGCCCTTTTTGGGACTTCCTTCTCTGGCATGTGTGCGTGTGAGACCCTGTTTGTTCACCTTGAGTTGAATGCAAATGAAATTAGCCCCTCAACTGTTCAATGATGTCTCCCTTTAACTGTGATACATCATTAATGGGTACCTGTGAGGGCAATAGCCCCTGATATCCAAACACAGAACAAAGGATGGGATTGAAATGTTCTTTACCTGTGTAAGCTTTTACCGATAGACCTACCTGTGCCTATAGGTATAGAATTAGCCTTAGCTGATGAAGTAGGGATCCAAGACGGATGAAACCTATACTGACTGTTACATACACAGCTCTTTTGTGCCAGCATGGAATGAGCTGAAACAGTCGTAGTGGTGCACACAGACACAAAAACACACTTAACAACTGCAGATTCCATCAGTATCCAGGAAGCTGGTGTCCAAGAGGAATGCGTTCCCTGACATGCAAAACTCGCCTTACATAAGCTCCATCACTGCGCTCAGCCATACAGTTAACTCACGGTTGGAGAACAGAGCAATTGAGGATAGTCAAATCAAGTTTGGGTAGGAATGTCTCAGGACACGCAAGCTGCAGACAGAAGTCTTGGAGGCATCCTCATACACTATTTACTCTCACATAATGAATACAACACACAGACAAATGCACAGCAGGCAAACGAGCTGTGCACGAACACTCACTTACGTAAGAGTTTATGAAGCCGCCCGGGGAGGTTATGCAGACGCTTTGTTGTCGGAAACGGGACAGAAACGTACAGGCAATATGGGATGACACGGGGAGGGAAAAAAATGAGGGAGGAAGGATGAGGAGAAATACCCGTAGGTCCACATACACACACACACACACACACACACACACACACACACACACACACACACACACACACACACACACACACACACACACACACACACACACACAATTCAATCCAGCCAACTGATAGTGACAGCAGAGATAACACTTTACCTCTGGGAACGTGAGTTATGTGACAGGAAGTCTCTTCTGGAGATTTGGATTTGAGTGGATCACTGTGACTGCTGGTCTCATACTGTAAAAACACGTGTCACAAAAAGCACCAGCTGCATCCCTCATTTCTGGAGGTCTCTGCACAAAAACTTTAGTCAACATGAAGAGAATTATTCCTGATATAAATGAATTCCAGTCCACAGTCACCAGCAGATTTGAGTTAGAGAAATCTATAACACTAACAGCAGTTTGACTTATATTTGTGGACTCATGGGGATCACTTGTTGGACTGTTTATTGCCTGGTAGCAATCTTGGAGTCTCTGCTGGCTGCCTGTTTCTGAAAGGAGTTGCTTCTCTCTGACATTAATTCAAAGTCATTTTT
This sequence comes from Oreochromis aureus, assembly GCF_013358895.1. Lineage (NCBI taxonomy): Eukaryota > Metazoa > Chordata > Actinopteri > Cichliformes > Cichlidae > Oreochromis > Oreochromis aureus. The sequence continues at coordinate 6,170,235 of NC_052956.1, forward strand.
GTAGCACTGTGGATTAGATTAAATACCACTTTTGATAACAATTCACAGACAAGACAGTGAGCTTTGATAGGATTTAAGTGGCATTTCTGCAATTATCATTCCTTAATAAGATGAATAGCTAGAGTTAAATGTGATGATTTATCCAAAGTGTGTGTGCTGTGCATCCAGATATGGGACACAACAGTCCTTTGTATGTTTCCAGACGTGATATGTTTTCCACTAGGACTTTTTGCCTCCCATAAAAAGCCATTTCTGTTACTGCATTTACAAAACTATACCCTCTAAAGCTAATTGTTGGATTTGAAGATAAGGCCAAATTTTGAGAGCCAAAAAGGTCACCAAGCAATAAAAGGTACAGATTTGCACGATTCCTTCTACATTTTGACGTGTGGTCAAACCCAGTGAAGAGGGTTCTGGGTTTAGACGAGCCTTTGTTCTCCCTGCAGATGCAACATGTGGGGAGTAAAACTAGGAAAACATCCTTGTCCAGATGCACCAGTATAGCCAAAGTCGAGGATCACATTTAACAAATTTGAAAAACATGCAGCTGCCATTTGTTCTACACATGTCCGATTGTTCAGTTTTCTCTCTCCCTATTCCTATTTGTGTCCTCTTTGCTCTTACAAAGTAGGCACCCCCATCTTACTTCTTATGTGACACTCACCCCCTCTTTTCCTTCATCTTATGCATGCACTACCTGGTTCACGCTCCACTGCTAGTCACTCCACTTCTTACCCTTCTCCCTCTCCGCTATCCATCCCTCCTTCCTCCACCCTCTGCACCCTCCATCTCCAAACACTGCACATCTTTGTGAGATTCAGTGTGACCAGAGAGCTGGTCTTTGTCCAGCTTGGCATTCTTTACATATCTGTGCGCAGTATCCACAGACCGCCCGTCTTAGCTTGGCCAGTCAGAGAGACGGGTGATAGGCAGCCAGATAGACTTGTATGTAAATAAACAGAAAAGCTGACGCTGTTCTGCTGCTTTCGATATGTTCCAGCCAAGCAACAGAAAGTCCTAGTGGCATTATGGAAAACAACCTCCTTGACACTAATTATGCTGCATTGGATTAAATGATCAGGGATTTCATGCTAAACAGAAAAGTCTCTTTTACATGTGTCTAATTTAAGAAAGACTTAATCATTAAGGGAAGCAAATAAATCTTGGTTTGTTCTCTCTGGCTCTAATGATCTTAGCTGCAGAAATCCTGCTGTGAGACTGGGACTGTATAGGTTATTGATGTTTCACATCCTGATTTGTATCCTCTTATCAGTCAATGCACATCTGTTTATAGCACATCTGTTGTGTGGACTTCATTGTGGCACACTTAGTCATCTATAAATTTGACAGCATGAAACATTTCATCTTTTCTAATGGTTCCTAATCATTTCCTGTTATTTTTGTCCTCGCTGTTCTAATGCCGATTGCTTTCAGTTCAGCTGCCTTTACGCTGTAAAGCCAGAAAAGGTTTTTGTATTATACTAACACCCAGTTGATATCCAATTTATACTAGTGGCGTTAACAATCCACAAATGTTAGCATTTAGTTAATAAGATATAAACAGCAGGAATTTGTTGTGAGTGACTCAGTAGCCACATATAATACATTTAATTCAGATGTTAAATGAATGGGGCAGTTGATGTAGAAGTAAATGCTAACAAACCTGATGGATTACATTGGAATCAAAGCTGCGTGTGCCTGTTTTCCTAACATGTTCTTCGTGTTTCTCTGTGGACAGGCTTGGCGACCAGTTCTATAAGGAGGCCATCGAACACTGTAGGAACTACAATGCCCGACTCTGTGCAGAGCGCAGCGTGCGCATGCCCTTCTTGGACTCACAAACTGGTGTGGCACAGAACAACTGTTACATCTGGATGGAAAAGCACCAACGTCAGCCAGGTGAGAAACACTGCAAAGGTTGAAAAATGTAGCAAAATTTATTCATTCATTAAGTCTGCATTTAGGGATATCTGCATTTTTTTGCTTCAGGGAGACGATTGACGTCACTCTCATTTAAAAATTCAATGTAAGGCTACAGCTACTGGCTGCAGCACTGAATGCAAACAGTAGTAAAAATGTAAACTTCTAATCTGTACTGCCACTAGTGTGGATTTTTTTACTCACTAAATATGTCATATGTAAAGCACTGATCAGGCTCTATTCATGAATGTGTTCATAAAAAAAATAAAAATCATTCTTGAGTAGGTGTACCATTTAACTCACTGGGTTAAACAAATGACCCATATGCCATGAGGCTAACGCAGCAGCCCAGATTTGAAACCGCCTCAGGCCATTTTTTGCATGTCTTCCTCTTACTAAAATAAATCAACTAAAAAACAATCTTGAATAAAGTACCTGGGCTATGGTTATAACTCTATAGCTACATGTTGGGAGATATTAGAGCCCAACCAATTTATCAATGGGGCAATATTTTCAGCTGATATTATCCTTGGTCTGATCTATCAGTACTGACATTTTTACCATCTGATAAATAAATACTTCAAAAAGTGAACAGACAGAGAAGCAGCTTTTATATTGCATAGTTTGTCCAGAGGGCGCTCTGCAACATCCCTATCAGGCTCTCAGTAGACTGGGCAGACTCACATTTCCCTAACAAATGTTAGGGAAATCTGTTCATGTTTTGTGTGTCTGAAAGAAAAAAATATCGACCAACATATCAGATAATTGAACTTTTAAATCACTAAATATCAGCATCAGTATTCGTCTTTAAAATCCTGTATCATCAGTGTCTGGGAGATATTATATATCAGCTAACTGAACTTCATCAAATCTTGTGAGTGTAGTTTATGTTTTGTGTAACATGGCACACTATGTTTATAATAAATCTTTTTTTGGCCAACAAAGCTACAGTAACTCTTTATTGTTTGCTTTTGGCATCTGAATTATGATTTTGGCCCGAAAATAGTTTCTCAGATTTAAGAAAAGAAGGAAGAACAGCTCCCCTCCTCCGTTCAAATGTAATAGAATATACAAACAGTCAGTCTACAACTCACTCATTGATACAGTATATCTGCTAACAAAAGCCAAAAGTCTGAATTACTGCTGGATTAATTTTTTGGCCAGAAATAATCACTCCTCAGGGAATATTGAAATGAGCCTGCCAGGAAACCAGTGCAGACTCCAGGAAATGACTGTGAAATATAGCATGTTAATTTGCGAGCTTTACAAGTTCTGGTAGGTGAATTTAGAGCTGGGCTAGCTATCAGCTTTTGCCTTCCAGTTTTTACGCTAAGCTAAGATGAACAGCGTCATGCTGGAGCTTCATCTTCACTGCACAGGCATGAGAGTGGTATCAATCTTCTCGCCCAACTTGCTGCAGGAAAGTTAATAAACATATATCAGAAAACACTGATAAATGTGAATTCATGTATTTCCTCCATCAGTAAAAAAAAGTCTGCCAGCTCATCTTTTGTATATTCCCTGAGTTACTGTTTGCTGATTTATCCTTAAGCACTTAGAATGCATTATGCACATCTGGTTCTTCTGTAAAGCCAAAGGGAACAATCTGCTATTTACTGGGAGCTGGACACAAATAGCCTGCTCTCCATCTTGTATGCAAAGCCCTTCAGGCCACACCCTATACTTTGTGGCAGACCTAAGTCACATTATATGCATTTATTCTAGGTTTATCCCTCCCCCTCCATCTCTTGATTTTTATTCACCGCTCATGCAGACTTAAAACCCCTGTTTTTCATCTCTCCCTCCTACGTGGCTATTGGTGGAATACGATTAAGGTTTGAGAGCAAACAGCATTTGACTGGAAAAAGTAAAACTGTATCTTCTCAACATTAGCATACTGATGTATCTTTTGGTACTTCTTAGATAAATGTAATTAAAAATCTTCAAAGAGCTGCAATTTTAGCTTGCGAGTGATAAATAGTCTCTAGAATTTGATCACAAGAGCTGGACCCCTCTGAATATATGGGGTAGTGCCTGAGCACTACTGAAATTATATTACAACATATTAAGTGTCAGGAAAGAGCAGGCCTCTGTGTGCATTACTGTGTTTGTGTGTTGCAGAGCTCAATGCAAGGTTTGTTAAAATGGTATGCTTGCCAGTGGTTGTTAAAATTCTTCCTGTGTGCCTGTGTGCCTCTCTGTGTGTACATATATATGGATACAAATGTGTGTGTGTATGTGTGTGTGTTTCCAGGCCAGGCAGCAGGACAGATGTATACCTACCCCGCTCGTTGCTGGAGAAAGAAGAGGCGACTCCACCCTCCCCTGGATCCCCAGCTCCGCCTGTGTGAGCTTCGACTAGGTGAGACAAACACAGCCCAGCCATGGAGTGAAGTCAAGACCCACAGTTACACAACGGAGCCTACTTTAATGCATTTTATTTTATTTATTCATGCCACCACATAAATACATCTGTTTTATTTGTGGCCTCTGTGCTGCTGGGTATCTGCATGGAGCTATTGCGCACGCTTGCTGTCTGGCCATCTGGCTCGGGTTAGCCCGTCTCTCCTACCAGGTCTCCAGGTTCATTTTCTCCCTCGAATCAATGCCTCCTCTCTCTCTGTTCTGTGGCTATAGGGTACGTATGCGCATAGGCACACAAACACCCCCCCACAACACACACACACACACACACACACACATGACTCTTGCTCCCCGTTGCACCACAGAAGCACCCTAACTGGGCCTCTATAATCATTTGTCCATGAGGCATAACAATGTAAGTGAGTCCTATGAGGTGGAAGTGTGTTCTCTCTTATGAGTGTGTGCATCCATGCATGCATACAGAATGTGTGTTATAACGGGTGGGGTGGGATTTTAGCAAAGGAATGCCCCCAGGAACCTGTGAAGGAGGGGAATGAAGGCAAGTCTTTGTTTCTGCTTTTCTACTCTATTGTTTCCCCCTCGCTGTCTTCCAGATGCAATCTAATACTCTGGAGCTTTCCGCTAAGAATGACTTGCTTTGCTTTTAAGACGAGGACAGAGAGTCCTTCTGATGAGGAAAAAAACAACACCAAAAAAACCCCCAAAGCTACAGCTAACCAGCTCATCAACCAACAAGCTTGCATGAAAACAGAAGAAATTAGAGAAGGCGACACTGTAGTTAATGAGGCCTGCAAAACTTTTGGACGCCGAGAAGTGCAGAAATCTTGACTTTTGTTTTTGAGATATCCTATTGTGTAGTTTGGCCCAGATGTCTATCATAACAAAACAGAAGAATGTGAATTCTCCCCTTGTGGGGTTTTGCAAAATGCTTTATGTTTATTTAATGCTTCCTGAGCAGAGAGGTTTGTCTCTCTGAGTGAATACACAGAAGCCATGCCACATATGAATTCCTTGTTTTTGTAGAGTTTCGCTTTTTCTTTTTCACGTCCCAGCTCATGTTAGGGTTTCAGGAACCATTTTTCTGTCCTCTCAACTAGTCTTGTATATAGCAGGTTAAAACAAAACACATAAGATCTGTGTAGGAGCAGCAGAAGCCAAGAAATCCTGACTGTGAAGTCACTCTCAAAATCTCACAAAGCAACTCAGTGGCATCGTTCATCGTGCCCACTTCTTTCAAACATCCAAAAACCTCTTTCTGTCACCTCTTTTGCTCCTCTAGAGGGAAAGAAGGTGTTGTGCAACTGCTTTCACAGGCTGAAGATGAGTAAACTGGACTTTACATGTGAAATTATTGATGCACACCTAAGAATTTAAATCCAGGCAATTTGTGCATGCATGTATTAAATGAGGCAATGGGTTCTTTAGCCAAAAAAAGAAGGTAAAGACACGAATGAAGGACAATCTAGAGGAGGAAAGTGGGTTTCATGTACAGGAAGGAGGCTGTCAAAAGAGACCAAAGTAAAGGACAATGTGTGTGTGCTGGGGAGGGGAGGCAGAGCGGTGATTGAATGAAGAAAACACAGAGGCAGTGCAAGCACAAAGTCATAGCATACAAAAAGACAAATGAGAGGAGGAGGAAGAGGAGGAGGAGGGAAGACGCAGAGGTACAGAAGCTCTGTATTCAATAAGTGTCTTACATCCTCAGCAGCTGTGCTCGCTCCCTGCTTTTCTTATCACAGCCTTAGTTTCATTCAGCTCTCATCCTGGTATTAGAGATGAAAGGAGAGGACAAAGAGGCAGGGCTGCAGCAGCAAGTTCGTCTCTGTAGAAATGAACAGAGCAAAAGCAGGAACGATGAAGGAGATTAGATAGGGGGAGAAATAAAGAAGAATGAGAGATATGAGAAATATTTCAGGCTTAAAAGCAGTGAGTGTTTTTTTTTTAATATATGTATTTGGCTAATTTCCTTCCCATAGCACACTTGTCTTATCTTTTATTGATGTTGGATCTGGTAGCCTGCTTTTCATTATTCCCAATGCTCCCACTTTCCTCATAAAACCTCGTCCACCCCGATGATAATCATTAAACTCTGTCGCCTACCATCTGTGCTAAATTACCACAACTGCACCTCACATAATAAAAGGATAAATAAAATAAATCGACTAGACGACCTGTTAACGAATGACTTTGAGGCATTTAGGCAAAATGTAACTAAATACACATGTAAGTAACCACAGCGCTGAGCTTTCTTCTTCCTCTGTATTTATAGGAAGATATATTTACTTTTAAATGCCGTCACTCTATTTTCCTTTAATATCATCATCCTATCATCATTTTATCATGCCAGTGGCAGCCTGGAGAGCATAGGCCGACATGAGCTGCATGGCTCACAGGCGACTTCTTATGGTGGAATATATGTTTTCAGTTTAGTAGCTTAATCTAGCATACTGCAATAAAAAAAATGTTTTTAAATTTTTTACAGATGGATTTGAGCTTCACTGTGGTTCTGTCAGGAGATTTATACTGTAAAGTTGTACTTGTAAGTGTCGAGAAGCATGAGGTGCAGTGTGAAAGGATGCATTCACATAAGCGCTTTACTTATAGCTGCCTTACACCCCAAGTGCTCCTTCTGCCTGACCACAGGTTAAACAGCATTTAGCCACTTTGGTACGAAATGCCGGGATGAAAAAGTGGGATTAAAACACACAGGTTGATGCACACTTGCCTTGCTATACACAGACACATACACATGCCACCTCAAGTGGTCCTTGTTTCCTTTTTGTCATTCCCTCCTTCACCTTCTCTCTTCAGAAGCAGAACTGGCCCCAAAGCGTGAGGGGGCACCGGGGGAGGCCACAGCCCTGGAGGCCCTACTAAGGGGGGACAACCTGCTGGAGAAAAAAAACAACATCAGTAAGGAAGAGGAGACATTGCTAGAAATACAGGTATGGTAAATAAGATAAGGAAGATTAGTATGTGTCACCAGTAGGGGTCCCTTTAACTTCATGTATGCGTCTCATTTGACATCTTATTTGGCCAAGGTCCAGCTGTACCCAGTGTAAAGACATGGATTTTTTTTTTTTAAATAAATCACATCAGCATCTCAAGTTTTGTTTCTCCACCAACTTTACTGAAAATTGGCCATGTAGATTTGATGTCTTCCTGCAACAAATGACAATGAAAGCCGATAAATAAATCAAACATTAACCAGGAGAATTGTAAATATGTCTGCATCTACATATTTCCAGCTTCCTCAGACCTAATGCTACCTCTGTCTAACCCCCGTCTTTCTGTTTGCGTTTGCACTCTGCAGAGAGTACTTGAGGCAGAGGAAAATGGGGACGGCTTCCATGATGATGAAGACTTTGAACTCGATACTCCGAAGAGAAAGAACAGAAACAGAGGCAAAGTGAGTGTCGAAAACAAAAACAGGATTTATATATGACGGTGTGTGTTTTGAATTGTAATGCAATACAGAATAATACTGAAAAATTTAAACATTAATACAAAATCCAAATAGGTTAAGGCTCAACACCCCCATCAACCTGAAAGTAGAATACTTTACCAGCATTATAGGATACAGTATGCTTTTTTTTAACTTATGTTGGAGGAAATAAATGGATGATCACATGTGTCTTGTGTATCCTTTCAGAACCGAGGCTCGAGCCGCAGAAGGGCAGAACCCGTTAACATCGAGGACCAGGATAAACCTTATGTCTGTGACAGTAAGGGCAAAGAGAACTTCTTTCTTTGTACATGTACCATCCTGCGATCAGTGCGATTACAGACACTGTGTTTTCTCAGAGCAGAGATACTGTGTTCTCCTGAGATCTGGCTGTTAAGAGAAAAAAACACGTGTATATTTATATATATATATTTTTAAAAGCTCTCTCTGTTGCTAAGAGCAGTCCTCTGCAGCATGAAGAAAGAGTTTGCTGTTAATCCAGACCTGACCAGCATGCCACTTTCGTACTTGGACAGAATTCCTCAGTAATGGATTGCCGTGGGAATTGTGGCTAGAGATGCTGACTGAGCCTCAGACAAATGAATTTCATCCTCGTTTTTGTGTCTTGTTCTGTCTTTCCGATATTGTTTGCTTTTGTGTCTTCTCTGTTCCAGATAGATACAAACAAAAGTATAACTCAAAAAAGGCTGAAGAAGGTATCTCAACCTGTCTCCATCTTGTCTTTCTAGGAGCTTCTTGAGTTGTCTTTATGATTGGCCTTTTTGCTAGTGGGCATTTGGCGTCCTTGACTGACTGAATGCTAATGCTCTGAATATGTGCAATGCTTTAATTGCTTTAAAGTAGTCTAGGCATCCCTGTGCAAGCACTGCATGACGCTAACACTAAACCTAATGCCTCAATGCTTGCTTGTTGCAAAGCATGCGCCAACTGATGCTTAAACACCAGCTCAGTTAAGGGATGCATGCTTAATAGGTTTCTCTATAGCTGTGTGTGTTTCTTAGATTAGTGTTTGCACTGGTTGATTTATTGGTCTATTTCTATATATTTGAAAATATAATTGATTGTTTGATTATTATTTAGGCTGAAATAGCTGGATCAATGATGCAATAGAGAGCTGTGTAATGAGAAATGTCTATAATGGCTAAAAGTCCAATGTACCCATGTAAAAATCCTAAATGCACATTAAAATATTATAACAAGTCTTGGTCAGTGTTAAAAGTTTCACTTAAACTTGCTTATAAAATACCTATAAATATATACAGAAATATAAATAAATAAGATGATTTTTCTTTTAAGTCTTTGTCTTTCTTTTAACTCTGCTATAGTTCCACTTATTTACCTTAGGAAACATTTTCTTAGCAACAAATAGTTGTAGTTATTTCGGAGATAGAGGTTCTGCCTTACTGTCTTTCACGGACTCTCTAGTTCTTCACAGCAACTAACTTAGACCAGTGTCATACACTGATGTTTTCATCTGACAGTGTGCACAGTTTTGCATGGTTTTAACTTCCTGCGATTTTTAAAAAATCTGTAGTGTGTGGAAAGCGCTACAAGAACCGGCCTGGCCTGAGCTACCATTACACACACACTCACCTGGCAGAGGAGGAGGGAGAAGAGGAGAAGGAACCAGAGATGGCTCCGTCTTCTCCTCAGAGTTCAGACAACCATAAACGTATGCTGCTGGCTGGTATTTAATCAAACCGATTTAATCACAGAAACTTGCATTTAGCATAAAATTGCTTAAATCACAGATTACGATAACTCAGACTGGATGGCAGCTCATGGACCATTCCCCTTTTTTCTCCTGCTAACAGCTCAAAAGGGCCCCGATGGTGCTGTTATCCCCAACGACTACTGTGACTTCTGCCTGGGAGACCAGGACTCCAACAGGAAAACAGGACAAGCAGAGGAGCTGGTGTCCTGCTCCGACTGTGGACGTTCTGGTGAGTCCTCACTTACTGCAGCATAGATGGTTTACATGAAAACCTGAGGTTTTGTATTTGCCTAAGCACTAATCGATACCACAAGTGGAGCAATAGTTATATAATCCCTCCAGAAGACTTAGTGAAAAAAAGTGAATGCCGTATGAGTGCTTTCAGTAGGACAGCAAGAAGGCTTACTAAGAATGTGCCCATTCACTTTTCTGCCAAGAGTGACATGAAAGTATTGATACAACTCATGTGTCTGGATAGTTCATATACAGTTTGCACCATCTAAGCTTAACACTAAGTTAATGGGGACCAGTTGTGCTCATTTCCAGCTGTAAATTTTTATTCATTGTCTGTGCTAAAGTAGCTTTGCATCATTCGTATTTCAGAACAAAAATATTTATCATAAAATGGGCCTTTTTGCCACCTCTTAGTTCATCCTCTGCCTGAAACAAGCCACATTATTCCTTTTACGACCACCGTTCCTTTAAGCCAACTTTTTTCCAGTTGGCTTGTGTTTTGTAAAATGAAGGTTTCAGCAACATGTGGGAATGGCTACTGTGCTCACAGCCAGATTTGTGTGCCTGCTAATACAGTTTCTAACTAATGTACACAACTGTAAGAAAACTCTGTACGTATGCGACAACAACAGCTCTGTAACTGGAGTTTAACAGGCTTTCCTAGTTGTTTTCCAACTTCGTTCCCACTGACTTAAGTGGAAAGACAATAAAATTTCTCAAGTGGAAACTATTTTTTTATTAGTTAAGCGTAAATACTGAAGTATGAGATTTGAGACCATGCATAAGGTTAGGTTTTATGTATCTATTACATGGTGTCCCTGGTGGGTGATGAGCACTTGCTTCACCCCCTGAAAGTCCCATCTGTTCCAGCTTTGCCATTACTGTCCTCCACCTGGTGGTCTTAGGCCTGCCCCCCTCTCCATAACCTTAGGCTGGCCATGTGCTGTTACCTTGCCATGGTGGGTAGGCTTGAGCACTTGAAGCTATATTGTTGGGAGGGTTTAACCCTGGCAAGGCATGGCAAAAACAGCGCATGGCCCTTCGTTTTTGGGGCTAGGCATCGGGCTAACACCTCCATCTCGTAAAAACTCCAGCAAGTTACAGAAACTTTGATGAGAACACAGTACACTTAGGTTAGCTTAGTCCAATTTAAAGGGAACAGTTAGCCTGGTTTGGTTCAGAGGTAACAAAAGCTCCTTTTTAGTTTTTAAACACATTTTTTTTTTAAGTGAGCTTTAGATGAGCTTGTAAGATATTGTTACCTCATGAAACAGCCTGTAACTCCACCCCTCCTGCCCGTTCTACGTTTTTATGCTAAGCTAAACTAATTGCCCTCCAGCTGTGTGTGAGTTGTATCAATCACTTCATAGATCTCTCTCTGCAGGTAAGAATGACAGTGGAGATTTTTCTGAAATGTTTTGTCTGCTAGACTCATACTTTACTTTATGTCTTACTACACATCTCATTTTTGTTTCTCTTTACTTCCTTTTTGTCCACGATCTTGTTCATGTGTATCTCTCGCTTTCTTGCGATGTTAATCTTTGCTACACGGATTTAAATTGTGTTTTTCTATCGGCCACAGATGTGATGCAGTTTAAAAGTTTGCATCAAATATAAAGGAATTACTTACACACATATATTTAGGAGGGAGATGAGGGGAGGTACATGTTGTTACCAAGTTTAATGTAGTCCTTCTATATTTCAGAACAAGTTTCCCAAAAATTCAAACAAATCTTTACCTTCAGGTGATAATGTAGATTTCTTTAGATGCTTTTGGTGTGCAATAAAAGCTTTCAAGTGTCTCTTCAATGGGGTTGTCAATGAGCCTTTCAGATCATAAGAACTGAGAGCCAACCACAGGAAAGAACCATACGAATTTGCAGAATCCGCCGCTTGCTTCCATCCTGCATGCTTCTCCATGTCAGCCTCGTCCATCAGTAAAGACCTCTGCCTTTAGACAACATGCTTTCACTCTTTTGTTGCTCAGTTTTCATGCATTATCCTTTGGCACATGTGGCTGCATTTTTTCCCCTTTTTTCCCCCCGTTTTGTTTCCCACACTAGCCGAAAACGGCATCTGCTGGATATCTCAGCAAAAAACCTTTGGTCGAATCATTTCAGCAAGCGAGATGTTGTCTTACTACGGTAGAGTGTGCTAGAACAACTGGGAGACTGTGTGGCCTTGTCTGTGTTGCTCTGATGCTGATGTTTTCATGGTAGCTGGAAGAGGAGGAGCGAAGAAGGATGGGAGGAAGCGGAGCACTCTCGAAGAATTGTTCGGCAGCGCGTCAGACAGCGAGGCCTCCACGTTTCATGGCTTTGAAGATGCAGAGCTGGAAGATATTTCGTTCTCAGACAGCGACGCAGTTGCTGACAGCTAATAATGGGACAACTTGACTAGCTGAGCCTTCTCCCATTAAAGTTTTAATTGAGGGAACAATGAAAGACTCGTGAGGCACATAATGGACTGCAGAAAACCACGGTGAAGACACTTCTGGAAGGTGTCTTGGAAAGGATGTAGGATATATATTCACATATGCTTCTGCTTGGGAATTTATTTCTCATGGACACACTAATATATATTTTTTTACCATCCTCAACAGTTGAGCCATTTTCCATTTTTCATAAACAAAAAATAAATAAATAAAAATGCCCTTACATTTGACTTTGCTTGCATCAGATAGTCAACATAACAAACTATACATCTTTGCTACATGCCACTTAAATCTGGATCAAAAACGTTGATAGCGCTGTGGACTACGGAATAAGGAATTAAAAACATGACTTTTCCATGGTAAAATAAACATGTGACATGGGGGAGGGAGGCACTTGGACTCTCAAGTCACTCCACTAGCTAAAGAGGACAGTGAGCAGCGAGGTAAGAGCCAGTCACCACTCCATTATCCATTAAAGCCAACAGGATGTCTGTTAAAAGTGCCTCAGCGGATTTCTTCTCAACTGCAATTCCTTAGAGTAATTTGTGAGGACGGCAGTAACTCAAATATCTACACAGGTCACATTCCTTGTTATTTTACCCATGAGGCTTAGAGGGATCAGTGCGATCAGTGTTTTGGGCTTCTTTCCCAGTCCAGATATATGTCAGTTCACCCTTGAATATGGCTCATTGATACCCCATTGACACCAGTGTACTCATGACTGTCCTCTCATAACTGTGATGATGTGGGCAGGCTACAAAAGACAATGTTATTAAGGCAGGCAACAAGAGGACCACTTTACATATTTCTTTTTGTGTTGTCACAGTTGTAGTTTTACCAGAACAGGATAAAATATGTCTCGGCTGTGTTTAACTGTGCACACATGACTGCATGTGTCTTGTTTTCCTGTCATATAATCACTTGGAGCAGCCAGGGACCAAACCAAAAAAACCTCCAATTAGTGGATGACTTGCTCTACCTGCTGAGCTACAGCCACTCCATTAACGTAGACAACACAACCAGCTAAAGTTCAGGAAGACAGGGGATTAAAGTGACTTGAATGCACCATGTTTGCTGGTGCCAAACATGGTGCATGGTGGGTATTTCAGAAAGTGCTGATCCACTGGGATTTTCCCACATAGCCATCCTAGCCGTCACACAAAGCATCAAACCATGAAACAGACAGATTACAACAGCAAAAGACCACACCAGGTGTTACTTCTGTCAGCTAAGAACAGAAGAGTTAGGGTACAATTTACATGGCTTTACCAAAATTGGAAAACAAAACCATTGAAAGAAACGCTGCCTGGTCTGATGAGTTGAATTCTGCTTGGACATTCAGATGGGATACTTTGGTCCCCTTAGTACAGTTGCCATATTATTGCCAAACATGTTCATGCTTTTAAGACCACAGTGTACCCATCTACTGATCCAGAAGGATAATGTGCTGTCACAAATTGCTAATCAGTGATCAGAGTTTGTTTGAACATGACAATGAACTCACTGGCCTTCACAGTCACCAGACAGATGGCCAGTGTTAAAATTAATTCAAAACACGTAACTGTAACTGGGAAAAGCTGCTAGGGGAGTCACAAAATAAGAGAATAAAAATATAAAGCTAGAAATCAGTTTAACAGATCCACTTTAAAATCACTCCAAAACAGTTTGTAAACTTTTTTTTTTGGCAATCCACCTCTCCTGCCCCTGCTTCCCTTTGTGTTTGTCTCACCGTCCCTACACAGGTCATCCTACATGTCTGCAGTTCACTGAGAACATGATGCAGGCTGTCAGGACATACCAGTGGCAGTGCATCGAGTGCAAGTCCTGCAGCCTCTGTGGCACCTCGGAAAATGATGTATGTATCACAGAGGAAAACCTTGTACCAACCTTTGTGTCTCCAGAAATGATGGCTCTCACTTTGAATCAGCTGTGAAGCTATGGAATGACATTTCACCAGCTTGTGTGCAGCCTATCAGAGAAATAATACATATTAAATTAAACTGAAAGGGAACTACACTATACACTGCTGCTGATCTGTGTAGATATAGAATTATATGGAGCCAAGTACGCAAAAAAATTTGAAAGTCTGTAAAGATTAATTAAGAGTTTAATTTTATATGCAATGTGCAACCAGCAAGTCCCTGTTTTATAATGTATTGTATAAAATAATGACAATGACTGTGTGTTCATGCAGGACCAGCTGCTGTTCTGCGATGACTGTGACAGAGGATACCACATGTACTGCCTGAAGCCACCGATGACCCAGCCTCCTGAAGGTACCGCAGCCGAAAGCCACTCTGACAGCTTTTAGTGTACATCAGTGGTGCTATATTATATGTTTGAAAGCTGCTACAGGCAACGTCTATATATGGAAAAGAGCAGAAAGATTTCAACCTTTCCCTCTCTCCTCTCTTTACAGGAAGCTGGAGCTGTCACTTGTGTTTGGACTTGTTAAAAGACAAGGCCTCAGCCTATGGTGAAGCATAAAGGACACCCTGGACATTTTTAAAGCACATGTAAACACAAGCTATATATATTTGTACAGATGCACTTACTGTTTGACATATACTTTCTCCCAGATACAACCCAACACACACACAATACCCACATATACACAGATACACACTCCGGTGCATTAGCAGGCTCAGGGCAGTTTCCCATGTGAGGCTCAGAGATCCTCTACCTCTCATAAAGCCAAGCAACACTCACAGATGCAAATGTCATACGCCATCTTAAGCGTAAGTCAGCTAACAGCAGATCTGCTGTTCCCTCGTTTCTCTACCTCACCTCTCAGCAGACAGCAAAAAGCCAAAGCAAGATTGATAATGGCCAATACAGCATAGAACATGTGCATGTGAAGTACACGTTTATTTTAACTGTATTTCTGCATGTTTCCCCCCTGATTTGGATTTATTTGAGTATGATTTGGAAGGTGTTTCTCCTTGAGTATTTGCTGAAGCTGCATCACTTCCTTCCCTTGTAGCTTAAGTTCTCCAGTGGGGGAACCTTGAGTGAGTTTGACTAATGTTTGTTTAGATTTCTCCTTCCAGCTCTACTCCTCTGCTATGTTTAGACTTTACAGTGACATTCCCACTTTACATCTGGACAGACTCAGTATTAGTTATGCCATCTTTCACAGGTTTTGTCAAGCTTGGTGAAATTTATATCCTGCACTAAGAGGAAATGGGGCGATAAAACAGCCTCCACTATCATTCCCTTTGGAGCATAGTGACTTTATATCCACGTCTGTTTTTCTGTATTCGTTCAGTTACCAGGATACTGTGGTGCTCAGTAGGACACCTTACTAATGGTGTAATACTTTTAAAAGTAGAATAAAAAAATTATTCATCTAAATGTCATCTGTAAATCAGTGGTTCCCAAACCTTTTCTTGAAACAAGTTCCTTTAGCTTACTGAAATATTGCCCTTTAGCTGATTCTGTCTTATTTTAAGTGTAATGAGATAATTTTGACCAGAAATAAGACAAATACTCTTGGTAAGAGTTTTTGCAGTGTATCTCCTACTTCCCAGCCAAGTTATAGACTGATTGCATTTTATTAAATAAATACCTGAAATTTCTCATTAAAAATACAACTTTATGTCTTCAGTGAACTAAGAATGCAACTTCATACTTTATTTGACTGACATGTCAATGAGCCAGAGCTACAGGTTTTCTTCTCAGTAAATTTTGACATTAACCTGACTATCGTTAGCCTTGCTAGCATCACAGCCCACTTTTGTTCTTTAAACAATTCCTTATTAATCCTTCTGTTTTTATAGTGAATTTGAAGTGAACGCTTGCAGTGATAGATTCACATATCACAGTTTAAACAATTTGTTTTCCTACACTTTGACTGAATTTGGTTTTTGTCTGAAAAAATAACTTCACTAGCAGCTGTTGCTAGCCAGCTATTTCATGCTAACTCCATGAGTTGATTGAACTTTTTAAGCTATTCAGCTCACTCATTTTAAAGGAAAAAACACCATAAAAAGGGTTTAATCAATACCATCATGCCTACAAAGCCACAACTAAAACACTGAAGCTAAGCTATAAATTTTTGTGGGCAGGTTTTGATGATAATGGCTCAGACACAGTAAAATCTTAGCGTCGACTTTTTTTCACAGCATCCATTTTGACATTGAAGGTAAATGGATATGTTACTAATGACAATAATGAACATCTTCTATTTAGGAGCAAGGCTTAATTAATGTAATTCGTAAACCTGTGTTAGCCTACTGCTTCATGTCAAAATTACTTCTACTAAAAAGGTCCAAAAACTAGCATTGTGATTTTAGCCTCTAACCATACATATCTTGCTAATTAGAGATTGAACATAACTCTTCATCAGACAGCAATCCAATCCAATCCAATCCATTTCTTATTATACTCAAGTCTTTCAGTTTTGCCTGTCCAGTTAAGTGTTTAGAAGTCCAATGTTGTGGACTGGTCACCTGCAAGTACTTGCTTTTTCTATGCTTTGATTGAACAGCCAATAATTTTTGAAAAATGTTCAGCTTTTATTGTTTCGCTCTACTCTATCCATACATACACAGGTATTTTGATAAACATAGCCTTTTCTATGCGTTTTGACCTTTCGTCCAATGTAAACTGCACTTTGAGACACTGAAAATGGGAGCTTCTTCCAGGGTGAAGATTTTCAAAAAGTCAAGTTTCTTAGTTTCTTTCCAGATTTTGTCTTCCAGTGGCAAAGTTGTACACCCTTATCTTCTTTTTTGACATCAGACTGTGCTTTGTGCTAATGTTTTTAGGCTCCATATTGCCTAACATTTCTATAAGGTCAGGTTTATACCGTCACCTGTTGCTTTGGCAGCATGCTCTTTCATTTGGGTGAAGTTCAAAATCCTTACATCCTTATAGAGGGTCTGTCCAACAGTTTGGGAACCACTCGTGTAAATTTTCCACTGCAACATGTTTATTATGAAACCTTCATACATTATTATCTCTCAAGGAAGCAGCATATACTGTTGTGTCCTGTGTTTTGTATGCAGTTAAAAACAGAATATATTCTGGGAGTGCTGCATTTGTACAGCTGTGTGAATAAGGTTAATGTTTACTTGGTTCCATGTTAGACTGAGCACTAAAATCTGTGAAAATTGTTTATATTATGAAAAAAAGTTGACTCTCAAAAGTCGAAACACCTCAAGAGAAGAAATTAGAAAAAGAGAAAATGATCCTCAAAGTACACATAGTGTGCTTCTCCTGACAGGATATCACATTTTGCATTTGTGTTTTGTTATTATGTGTTTGTATTTGATAACGCATTTCCACTGACAATCATGAGGTAGCATAGACACATTATTAACACACTGAGGGTTTCACTGTGCTTTTCTGTGGCGAATTTTCAATGACATTTGCGTCTTCCTTACACAAATGTCATATGTGGTGTTTTTTGGGTGGGGGGGGGGGTGCCATCAACTACAGTGATCCAAATGTGTGATGTTTTGTTAAAATAAATGTTACATTATTGTGTTAAAATAAAGACCTTGATTCTTGTTTGCTTGTATGTTAAGCGTATAATCCCAGTCAGTCGCCGACCTGTTTCCAAATTTTCCTGTGGGAATACTCTCTCATCCCAGTGAACTGTTTTACATAAACTGACAATTAGAGATTGAAGTACTAGCCAAGATGACTGTGTCTAATATGAACATGTCTTCCTCATCACATATTACTGCTTTCCTGTCTCTCACCCTCTGTGTGTGAATAAACTGCAGTGGGCAGTGACAGAAGAATAAACTCATTTTCCAGTAGTATCAAATGAATGTTCACCTTATGAAAGCACTTTCCACTCTCATCAATGATTATATTATATAGATCAGTATTATTTCAAATATCCGTATAGTCATTGCTAGAAATCTTACTTGGTAGTATGTACATTTTTTTACCACTAGGTACCAGTATTGGTCTGGAGTTGAACTGCAGTAGACTACTCATTGTTGAATTCATGAAAAACTTATTTCATTAAATTCAGGCATAGGTCAAAATCATTGAGAATTTGTTTTAATTTGTTTTTGTGAGATCATGCCCTAGCTAAACTATAAACCCATCTAGCACAGTTTTTTTTTAATCATATCCTTAATTAAGTAGTAGAAGTAGCTGTACTACAGTGGAAACATACTGCTAAAAAATGATTATTTGTGGAAAAAAACTTTTTAAAAAAAAATCTGTGAGACACATTTTAGAACACTAGTTGAACTGGAGCCAAGAAATTACTTTATTGTACTGCCAGGTATACACCACTGATAAGTGCAACAAGTTGACCTTAAAAACCAGTTACTTGAACAACTTTGTTTAATGGACAAAAATGTCATTTTTCAGGAGAAAAAATGAATACCGTGATGTATTTATCTTGTGTGTTTGACTCAGCAGCTTGTAGTCATCTCAGTGATGATGGACAGGAAAGTGCTTGTAGCAAAGCTGGGATTCAGGAGGAGCTGCTCCAGCACCTGCGCACCTTTTTGCCTTGTGTTTACTGAACACATGGCACCTTTCCACAGACGCAGCAATGTCCCACCTGGTAAATCATCATCATGAGCATAACTTAAAATAAAAGCTTAGCAATAATATTTTGTGTTTGGTTGTGTGCGTGTGTGTGTGTGTGTGTGTCCTACCAAGCAGACTGTCAATAGTCTTCATCCAGCTGAAGATATACAGTGTGTGGTTCTCCTCCGCAGTCAGACCAACAATGTTAGGTGCGCTGTCGCCCTCCTAAAATGATAAGACAGAATGGAGAGTGGATAAAAGCCTTCTCTCACTTTGTGTGTTTCAGAAAACAAGAAGTGATGTGTAAAATAAACAGATGGAAAAGGTTGAAGGTATGTACCTGTAAAATCCGACTTGGCAGAGGGGATAGGAAAAGCAGTGCTTTTTCCATGTTGGCCTGGAATCGAGCTGCTGCTACATATTCTGCTGAGTTCAGCCAGCTCTGAGCAAATGACACTTCTACAGAGGAATAGTGGCTCTGCCTATAGGAGAAGCAAGAGCACAGAAGCTGAGATTAAGAGAGCTGAAATTTGAGATAAATGTTTGGCTTTTTTGACCACTTGCAGGGAAAAACAGCAAGGCCTCGTCCTTGGTAGTTTTGGTGTGCAATGAACTACCAAAAACATTTCAGTGGACAAAAAAAATTGTATTTATAAATATTTATAAATAATTAGGATAGTAATCATTTTTGCTTTAATACTTTTTCCAGCTTCATTAGTATTGGCAATAAGGGCATTGATGTTAAAATTTGTGCAGGAAAGAGTACTGACACTGCTAAAACTAACAAGACTGCCAGAAAAAAAAGATGAAGTAGATTTAGTCAGTGTCATTGTCATGTATGAATGCGTGTGTACACGATTTGTAATATGTAAAAACAGGATGGGTGACTGGGGAGGAGGGTATGTGTAAATGTTTTAGTAATGAAATGCATTAAAATGATAGATTTTATGATAGATAAAAATAGATACTTTATTGATCTAACAAGGGTTATTGTGTTACAGCAGTAGAATAAAAAATGAAAATGACATAGTCTACAATTAATAAGCAACATGGTTACAGTAAAAGTAAAAGAAATTACCTGGCATTACATGCTGCAGAGGCATAGGTTGAAGCCATTTGGGCGTCCCAATAGACACCGAGGATAGTGTCTTTCTTCACATCATCAGGCAGAAGAGATTCACTAGTAGTCTTCAGACCCTTAAAACAATATGAACAATTAAAGGAGTACACCTATTTCAGCAATGTAGCTTTGTTGTTTCATAAAGCTGGTGCATTCAGGGAACACAGACCTGTTTTGAACTATTTTACTTTATTTTACTACTTTTTAAAATGTAACTTTTTTCTACTAAGGACAAAATAATACAAGTTCAGTTCCCCTTTAAAATTGCGGGATAATTTTATGTGAATAGAAACCGTGTGTATATGTACCAGTGTATATCTGTGTTTCAATACCTGAAAAAAAGCATCCCACTTAGACATGGCATCAGGGTATTTAGCTTTACAGTCAGCATAAGTTGTACAATAGTCCTGTACTCCTGCAGGCACCTGCATCTGGACCTGGTAATGTAATAACATACATGATAATATGCACTATATAACATACATTATAAATAATACAAAATGGTCATATTCATTATTATTTAAATTGCAAATATTTGTGTGATGGCATAAAAAAAGTGTAATCTTCTTCGTCTTCTTCTTCTTCTTCTTATTATTATTATTAGTATTATTATTATTGTTGTTGTTGTTGTTGTTGTTGTTGTTGTTGTTTCATTTTCTAAGTGTTCATTTTCAGTTTAAGACAGTACCTGAGCTCCTGCTCCCATGAAGCCCTGTTGTGCGGCAGACAGAAAGGGAAGTACAGATGCAAAATAGTTCACACCTGGAGAAACATAAAGAGGTCATTTGTATTCCCCCTGTTTGTTTTTTATGCATTTGTTTCTTGTACTTACAGGCCCACCAACTCTGGGTAGAAATGCACAAAGGCTCTGCTTCCAGGCCACAAGTTGTTGCACCTGTTGGATCAGCGAGACGCCCTGTAGAAACAACAGATCATTAGCTGTGGTCTTGTTTCTTTGTTAGTTGCATTATTAGGAGGCTCTTTATTCAGTTTTGTACTACAAAGTTTGTTAAATTGTGATGAAAGGATTATTATTGAACAGAATTCCCCCACCGATTCTGTTCATAATTTTTATGGACAGGATTTCTAGAGCCAATGGCGGAGGGCTTTCAGGCTCTCTCTGCTTTTGCGGATGATGTGGTTCTGATGGCTTCATCGTTGTTGCACCTGTTGCAGCCGAGTGTGAGCAGCGGGAATGAGGATCAGCCCTCCAAATCTGAAACCGGAACAGAGTCCCATCCGGGTATGCCTGCCCCAAGTGGAGGAGTTCAAGTCTTGTTTCTTCGCGAGTGATGGGAGAAGGGAGCCGGAGATCGACAGACGGATTGCATGCTGCGGCTGCAGTGATGCGGACGCTGCACCGGTCTCGTGGTGATTCAGTTTTACTGTACTACCTATAGTTTGTTAAATTGTGTATGAAAGGATTATTATCGATTTTAAAAAAAATAATAAAATTATATTTGGACTTCACTTGAGAGTTAACATCCATCCGGAGGGCTCAGTGGCAGCTGCCCTCCACATCGAAAGACCAGTGTGGTTCGGGCATCTGCAAGGATGCCCCCTGGGCGCCTCCTTTGTCCCCCGCCTCCTGGGTGAGGTGTTCGGATGTCCCACCGGATCCCCCATGAAGGGGTCTGTAGCTGGAGGAGGTGGCTGGGGATCATGCTGCCCCCGCGACCCGACTTCGGATAAAGCGGATGAGGATGGATGGATGGATGGATGGATTATTATTGATTTTAAAAAAAATAATAAAATTATATTTTGACTTCACTGAAAGCACATCCATCATGCAGTGGCAACTGTCAGTAGCATTTGTCCCCATGGATCCCATGAAGGGGTCTGTAGCAGCTATCATCAGCCGGTATAAACTCATGCGGTGAAGGTAGTTCCAGGGGTCTGGAAGCAGAATCCCATCATGCACTGGCAACTCAGTCACTTGGCTGGCCGTTTGTGCCCAAAGGATGGGAGCGCCATTTTCTAGAATTACTGCAGAGCTGCTGAGAGACACTGCACATGCCAGGACGAGGCCAAGGACCAGCAAACGCAGCATGACTGAGGTGTTGGGTCTGCAGAGAAGGACAGAGTCAAGAGCAGCTACTCTGGACTGAGAGTTTTCCTTTACATACAGCGTTTATATAACTTCTCTGAATCCCAAAGTCAGTGCATGCAAATCTGCACCCAATCACATTAGTCCATGTGACATATGGCTCACTGGACCCTGACTAACAGATAAGAGAATTTAAGTACATACAGCTGAGTATTGCCCAAACACTCAGAGAATACTGAGTTCAGTGCAAAGTACATCTGTTCATCCTTCGAGCTGATTTGTTTACATGAACCCAAATCCACAACTTTTATAGTGATACCATCAGTAAATTGAATCTGGAAACACAAACCCCCAAATAACTTCTAAGAATTCTTGGAAAAAGTATGCAGATTTTTACCCCCTTAAGTAGCCAAAGATAACACTTTTTATCTGGAAAAACTCATCAAATTTACTTTCACATACACTCACTGAAGACTTCATTAGTTACACCTTGCTCACACTAAGTTGGGCCCCCTTTTTTCATCAGAACTGCCTTAATTATTTGTGTCACAGACTCAACAAGGTGCTGACCATAGCTTTAGTTTTATGTTCTTGGTTGATAGGAGTGGCATCCAGTGTGCTGCTGGAGCCCATCTGCTTCAAGGTTCAGTGGTTATTTGAGTTACTGTTGCCTTACTATAATCTTGAAACAGTCTTTTTTCTCTTTTTTGGACCTTTCTTTGTAAACGCTAGAGATGGCTGAGTGGGGAAATTCCTAAAACAATTCCTAAAAGAGCCAGACCAGCCCATCTGGCACCAACAACCAACACGTTCAAAGCCACTATAACCTTTCATCCCCATTCTGATCCTCGGTTTGAACTTCATTAGTTCATCTTGGCCTTGGCTATCTGCCTGGACATTTAGATATGGACTACATGTCTATGCATGTAGTTGCTGCCATGAGATTGGCTGATTAGAGAATTACCTTAATAATCAGTCAAACCACTGCACTTAACAAAGTGCAGTACAGTCCAGTGAGTCTGTACTGGATACAGAAGTTAAGACTGTTATTGATTTGGTTAATCTGAGTGAACTTTGATGTGCTAATGCTGTCTGGTAAACAGAACATGTCTCGTAGCTTTATGTAACATCATAATGTGTTTTGTAAATGACCGCACTTTGCATGGACAATACAGCAAGGACGAAATCATAACTACAATTTTAAAAAGTTGAGGTGGTGTTAGGAAGTGAACTGTTAGGTAATACTATTTTAATCCAGATTCTGCATTATTCTGAAAGCAAAGCCCATTTTATATGTAAAGAAGGGTAGCAAATTAAAAAGAAATGTCTTTCAGCAATATGGTGGCATGTAAGTCTAAAGTAGCATATTATAAAAAAATGTCCAGTACAAGCTTAAAGGAAACAATTTAACAAATGCACATATCAGCAAAACATTAAAACCAGTTGTTGCTATAAGCCGCCTTTGTGCTGCCCTTTAACTGCACACAAATGCTGTGTTGTAACCTCAAGCTGAGTGTTTTGTCATCTTGCTGTGGATGTGACATGTAAGGGATTGATCCAACTGAGGGACACTCACAGTATTGTGGTGATTTCTCAGACAAGGTGAGACATTTTGACTCTTTTTGGGAACTATTAGATAATATCATTACCAATGCGACTATTGGTATCGAATTGATACTAGCATGATAGAATCAATACTGTTCTATTATCTGAGTTCAGTATGCAGCTCACTGCCAATTTTTTAAATAGCCTATAGCACATTTAAACCACAGAAGGTGACCCAAAGCGCTTTAGAGACAGACACATTTACATTACATCCATCATTTGTACACAGTTCAGTTCTGGGCTATTAATGCATGAACATGGGTCCTTTGGTCTTGTGGGTGTGTCCACTGTGGATCTGGTCTATTCTGGCTCATTCGTGGATGTTCAGATTGGGATCTGAGGAGTTTGATTTATGCAAATTAGCTGTTCTTAGCAGTTTTTTGGGGTGGCAAGATGCACTGTCCTGCAATAGGAGGATGCTGCCATTGGAGGGTGCTAGAGTGCTAGAGAATTGTTTGGTGGATAGACACCTGTAAAAGTAACATTCACAAGGTTTTCCATGAAAACTCTGCATTGCGAAGAGATAATGAATGTATTCATTTCATCTGTCAGTTGTTTTATTGTTGTGGTTAATCAGTTATGACCCATGTTAGCTGCAGAACCCCCCCCCCCCCCCACCAAAGAGTTAATTAGGTCTCTCCAGGTCCCTCAACACCACATTCACTGGTGAGAAGGCCCAGCAGTCCTTCTATTTTCTGTGGAAGGTGAGAAAAGTCCATCCATCCATCCTAACGACAATACAGGGTTGACTATTAAGAGTATCCCAAGCAGCTGCATAACTATCTGACATGGGAACGGTACAGTATCAGATCACAAAATCCTTGCAGTGAATAGTGAAAAGTGAAAACAGCTGAAAGAATCACCAGTTTCTTTCCCCACCTTCAAGGTCATATCCCACAAACTCTGTATTCACAAAGCCACCATCATTGTGTATGATCCCACACACACCCGACACAAACCTTTTACTCTCCTGCCGCCTCACAAGAGGTACCAGAACATCTAGGCCCTCAGTTCCAGTCAGTGCAACGGTTTCTTCCATTAGGCCTCAGAAAGCTCAGTACTCAGGGTCTGGACTGGAAACTCATGCACATAGAAGTGAACACCCTATGAATCAACTAGACTAGTAACATACATACACACTGAAGCAAATGGACACACTTTACACAATCATACTTAAATTGTTGTGTACATTTCTGCACACATAGTGCAATTAAATTTTACTTAATGCCAAATCAAAAGTAGCTTTATATTTTAAGGTAAAGAACCTATAATAACAGAGAGAAAACTGCTACAATCAAATGACCCTCTATGAGCAAGCAATTGGTGACAGTGGGAATAAAAAACTCCCATTTAACAGGAAGAAACCTCTGGCAGAACCAGGCTCAACAAGGGGAGGCCATCTGCAGTGACTAGCTGGGCATGATGGGAGGGAGACAGGCCAAAAGACACACTGTGGAAACCAACCAGGCAACTTTACCATGTAGAAAAACAGCATAGGTGTGATGTTGAAATTGCACTAATTGTTTCTTATATTAAAGGGGAATAAATGTGCTATTAAACGTCTTTACGTTCAGAGAAAGGGGGTTTTGTAAAGTTGGCTGTATGTGGCCCACGATGTAAAAGGAATGTATTCAATTCAATTTGAATTCAATTTATTAGGCCGATTCTGGGCCCCGAGCCTCATGTTTGACACCCAAGACCTAAACAGAATTATAATCCCTTTTATGGCTCTTACACTAACTAGAAGCATTGATGTTGTCCAGTGTAAACTAGCATTTTTAAAACTGATTTGGACCCCTCACCTGCCCAGGAACCAGCATCTCACCTGGTAGCCTACAGTCGAAAAATAACCAAGAATGAAATACCTAACCTGTACTGCGTCGTTGCTCTATTTTTAAGAAAAGGACAGTTTTTGTTTCCATACTTTTCTGGGCTCCATTATGTTACCGTTTGACACTTTTTATTAACAGCTGCGATCTCGCTGTGACTGCAGCAGACATCATGTGACGGAGGAGTGGCCAACGGAAAAAATCAGGAAGCACATCGACGCAAGAAACAAGTCACGAGAAAGGTAAAGTTCAAACTTTTACACAACTCAAGTAAACTTTTAGTCATTCTTGACAATTTCACTGACGTTTTAGACGACCAACGCATTTTTACGAGGCTGTTTCGTATTTTTAAGTTTGTTTGTTTTTTTGCAACGAAAAGCGACAAACATCTTCATACTGACTTCTCTTGTAACTTCATGACTCTTAAACCCGCTAATGTTAAAATGAAGAGCAGTGTACAGGTAACATTAGAACAGCGTTAACCCCAACAAACACAAGTAGGTCATAACTAAGTATTTGCACTTCATCCGTTCATGTTGATGGCATAAAAAAATACTCTGCTGATTTCCGCATTTTTTCCTTGTTGGCAAGGAGACAGAATCAGCCTCAGAACATGCACGTTAGTTTCATTAGCCCTAATCACACTTTAATTTTTCATTAAAGCAAACGAGAAATATCCCGTCACTGTGACAGTTTCTTAGCAGGTGGTTATTTGCATACTAGGTTTCAGTCTTTTTTGAGTCAGGAAGTCTTATGAGGAGCTTGTTCTAAATATTCCTGACCCAACCCTCCTTCACTTCAGGTTGTACAGTATGATATGAGCAAATACCCCATAAGGAAATGCATTACGCACCGGCACACCTTTATCAGACTGTGGGCCTGCGCTTTTGGCCTTGATAGATGGGTTTTTTTTTAAGGTTAAAATATGAAAATCTTTGAATTCTGCAGCATATTTATTATATTTTATTTCACAGCATCGATATCAAATCAATTTTAGCTGTAATGATCATTTGTGTGACTCCCTCAATAAGGTAAGTGTATTAGTTTCACAGTGTTTTGAGTGGATAAGTACCAGCATAAAACCTGTTATTGTTACAGTATTTTTTATTGTTTCAGGTTGATCATGTTTACAGTATCACATTCCAAAGAAGTTAAAACTCTCAACCAGTTCTAGGTCATTAGTTATATTATAAAGTGATTTATTTAAACAACTCCTTCACTTTACTATTTCAGTATCCGTCCTTGCTCCTCACAGCTTGAAGCTTAAGTTTGCTGTGACTACACACACTATACTCAATGTTTGGAGGGTTCATTGTACTTTTAATAAGAGAGTATTCCTGCTTAAAGGAAATAAACTGGCCTCCTCAGAGCTCTGAAATCAAATTTATTAAACACTGTGAGCAATGAGAACACCAGCCGTGTGGCAGGCTTTACTGTGTTGTGTGAGAATAAAACCCCCGACTGAGTTGAGATCATGAGTATTAAGGAGCACCCAGTCACCCCGCGGTATTGTGAAAAATAATAGTGAGCTTCTCAACAGATATTTCTGGAGCTTTGCTGTCAAGATGAAAACCTGTAGAAAGAAGGTGAAATGTCAGGGCGTGTCACAAACGTTGCATCATTTTTGGGGAGAGGAGATCACAGAAATCACTCTGTTTTATCTTGTATTTAATGCTGTACCTAATGTCAAAGATGCCATAAATAGAAGCACAGCTGCAACATCCATTCTTGGAAATTTGCAAGATACAATGATTATACTATATCTACACAAATGCTTTCACCCCGAAAGCCTCATTTTTTTTTTTTTCTACACATGACAGTCACGAGAACAGTGAGCTGACTCCAGATGCTAATTAGATCTCACTGTTAGCTCATGAGCGAGTCGAGTGAAGCCTGTGGTCTTGTGTGTCCTCGTAGCTTTCATCATGGCCTACCAGGCTGGGATTCTAGAGGAGCCCAGTGTTTTGGTTAACCAGATCAGCTCCAACATCCAGAAGATCACACTGCTGAGTAAGAAATGCACACATAAAAAGACATTATTGTCAGCCAGCACATGGACACACTTCAATACAAATAAACAATGTGCTTCTCTGTGTCTTTCTTGCCAGACTCCGAGCTGCAAAGGGCAATCTCTGTGCTGGGAACTGAACAGGACAGCAGCCTGCTACTACAGACGATGTGAGTTACTAGGGCTTGGTTGGATTTACATACCTGGGTTGTTATCAGAAGTATCTTAGTGAAAGTGTAAATGTGCAAGCGTAGAAAATGTTAGACTATTACAGCAATGTTTAATGCAGATTCCATTCACAGCTAATTTTCTCTATACTCTAAATTACTTCTGATTTCTTTTAAACCTATGCACAGTATTATCCCTGCCACCTTTTGTCTTTGTGAGGTCTGAGTACTATTCCCTACTTTAACAAATTAATGCTTTAATGTCATCAGTCAACAGAAGCAGCAACAAGGCAACCACTTGGCAAAGGAGACTGACCGACTGATGAAAGCATTTACTGCACTTCCGGTCGGTCCTGATCAGGTAATGAATTTCTAAAGTCTTCCTCATCTAAAAGGTTTGTCACAGTTAAGCAACCCACAAAGAGCAACCTCCTGGTCTGAAAAATAAACTCACAGGCCCAAAAACTGCAGTTCCTCACGTCCTTGGAGCCTGGCTACAAAATCAAATCAGTCTCTATAGACTTCCGTGTTAAAATGCCCAACTTCACAGCTTCACTGCAGAAATAAACGTGTTGACAGATTGATACAAAAAAATGCTTATGACTTCTTCTTAGCTTGAATTGTTATTTATATATGACATCATAGCGCTTCAGCCTTTCATTCAAAGTGGTTATTTGTAGTTCCAAAGAAAGCATGGCAACATCTAAACGCTCAAAATAGCAGTCCACTGACCAATGAGCATTGTAATCAATCTTTTCTGTAGAATCTGTGGTACCATACCAGACTGATTAAGTACAGACCATAGCTCTGACAAGTCCATTTGTTCATCTGGTTACAATATTTTTGTGTTTCTTTTAGCGTCAGAGAAAGATACAGAAAGAGCGCCTGCTGAACGACTTCTCCGCTGCTCTGAACAGCTTTCAAAAGTCGCAGCGAGAAGCCGCCAGCAAAGAGAAGGAGTTTGTGGCCAGAGTCAGAGCCAGCTCCAGACTGTCTGTAAGTAACTTCCTGTCATCAGATCACCAGGTTGGTGGGTAGAGCATTAAAAGACAGTAATAAAAT
The DNA here is from genome assembly GCF_013358895.1 of Oreochromis aureus. Taxonomy (NCBI): domain Eukaryota; kingdom Metazoa; phylum Chordata; class Actinopteri; order Cichliformes; family Cichlidae; genus Oreochromis; species Oreochromis aureus. The sequence continues at coordinate 6,198,727 of NC_052956.1, forward strand.
AAGTACTGTATGGGAGTATGAGAGCGGGGTAAAGCCACTGCTGTAATTGTGAACACATATATTACATCATTGCGTAGATTTAGACGGAATTCAGGTCTTTTGACACGTGTGTGAAGTGCTGTTTAAGAAGTGTTGTGTTTTTCCACTTAGCCATAAACTGGATGACACATACAGGCGATTTTTGTCAGCACAAGTTGTTGTGATGGATAGCAGAGTAGAATATGTTTGGTATCTTATTGAAAACCTGCAGAAGAGAAGAGACTTGACAATTAGACATTCTTGAAACCATAGACCATTGTTTAGGGTTCATTCAAGCTTTGCACTAACAATCCAGCAAAACAAGTAGGTGCTGTACGTCAAGGCTCGCTGGCTTTTTACTTTCAGCAGCAGATTTCACTAGTTTTTGTTGCCACTTTCATGTTTCTTTCTGTTTTCACTCTCTGCTTCCCCTCTCCCCAGCCTGCCGAGGCAGATGGTCACCCTCGCTGAGCGTAGTTCTGGTGCATGTTAAGGGGGTTATCTTTCTCTCCCCACTCTCACAGAGTGCTCGTTCACAAACCTTGTTGGGTTTCTCTCTCCAGTATGTTGGCTTCTGTTGAGAAATTTCTACATTTTTAGAATTCTTATTTTTACAAAAATCCACATAAAATTGTTATTGCACTGTATTCCACCACATTGCATGCTTGAAATAGTCGTAGCTGGTTTCAGTTTCACTCCTGTCTTAAAATTGTTGCAACCACAGGCGTCAGTTCAGAAGTAGAGTTTTACATGAAGCTGTCACATGATTGTGAACCAAAAAGTATCTTTAATTGTGATTGTTGTAGTCACAGATTCCCATGATTGGACCCACTCACAGCTGTGTTCCCTTATCTCACTCTTGCTTATCTCGCTTCACTCAGTTTTTTTTTTTTTATCTGCTGTGCTGCTGATAAGTAGGAACAGTGTGTTACTGCTGCTATGTTTACTAATTTATTTTTGCACAGTAAATAAAGCTGCAAGGTGAATTTATTCAATTTGGCCATACATATATTTTAACAATGAAGTGTTCTGCAAATACTGAATAATTCTTTTTTTTTACTTATATATTGCAGCAAAGCACATTCTGTACTTACTGAATCATTTCTATACCCATAATCAGGAATAGAAAGACCTCTGCAGATTTGCAACATGAAGATTTAAATGTGTTCAATTGCCTTCTAGCAGGGTGGTCAGCCTGAAGACAGCTTTCGAAATGTTCCTCCTATACCGAGGTAAACCCACTGTTTCTGAACAGTATTATTATTTCTGCTTTTTATTATTATAGTAAATAATGTTTTAACTACTCTCGTTGCATCTGCATGCAGTGATTCCCAGATACAGATTCAGGAAGACGCTGTCACTGAAGAAGATCTGAGACTGATTCAGGAGAGAGAATCAGCTATAAGGCAGCTGGAGGTAGGGATCAAAATCGAATGTATCGAATAGCTGTGCAAAAAAAATCCACAAACACAAAGTCACAAACATACTGTAAGTGCCTCTTGTATATGGACTGGCTCTCTTGATTTTTAGTCTGACATCGTAGACATAAATGACATCTTCAAGGACCTGGGCATGATGGTCCACGAGCAAGGAGACATGATAGGTAAGAATAAGTTAATGCTGACAGGTGAAACACCTTCACATTGACAGTTTACAGCTCGGTGCAGGATTGTGTGGTTTCTACTCTTACTGCAAGTAAATTATGTATTTTGTTTTGTTTCCTGCAGACAGCATAGAAGCCAACGTGGAGAATACCGAGACCAATATCCAGAAAGGGATGCACCAGCTGGCACGAGCTGCAGACTACCAGGTAATGTGACAGAGATATCATAATATATGATATGACAGAAGTAGTGAGGAACAGGAGTATGAAAAGACAGATGAGCTGTGATAAATGCTAGAAAAATGAGATTTTAACTTAGATCAGTAAAGCTACACTGGTTGTTAGAGCCTGTTTCTGTAAAGCAGAATGTGTGCATGACTCTACATCATTTAATCAACTTATTAGTTAGATCATAAAGGAAAAAAATCCAAAAACATTAAATTACTTTCTGCTTATTTTCCTTCTAGCAAAGCTCCCGGAAGAAGATTTGCATTATAGTCATAGTGTTGGTTGTCGTTGCTGTTGTAGTAGGACTAATCATCTGGGGCTCCTTGAAAGCCTGAGGGCTTTCTCCTCCTCCTCCTCCTTCTCCTGTGTTTATCACCATGGACCAAGGATGAAATTTCATTCTTAATCTTTTTCTTCTTCAAAAACTGACAGAGGGGGGAAAAAAAGATTGAAACGCCATCTGTCTTCTCCTCTGTCTTTTTTTGAAGCTTTTTAAAAAAAATCAATTATGTTTTTAAGATATTGTAGTCCTCACTGTCAGGACTACAACCTTGTTCGCTGTAAAGCAAATCTAGCTCTGGTAGCTTTATTGTCATGATCAGTGTCTGATTTAGGCATGGTTTACTTTGAAATGAAAGACTTTATTGTTCATCAGCTTGTCAGATGAAGGAGGCGAGTATTCGTGTTTAGCAGCAGTCATTGTTGTTGAGTACGTCCTGCCCTAACAATGTCGAGTCGCTCCAATAAGTTGAATGTACACAGTACACACAACGCTTTTGGGTGCAATAAAGCAGCATGTTGGTAGGGGATGTTGCTGCAGCTGCCTGTTTTTGTCTGGTTACATATGCAAATACTATAAGTTTCTCAGCAATAAAGCAATTAAGTGAAGTATGTAAATTAAGTGGAAATGAACAAGCGGTAGGCATAGGTTGCAGTAAAATGTAGCCAACCTACATTCAGAATATTTAAAAACATTCCTCTGAGGGGCAACAGTGTTTTTATCTGTTGTTTCCAATATTTTAAATTAAAATTATTTGTTGATTTTTATTCAGTCTTATGTATAACAAAAAATAAAAGCAAGTGCAACTTTGATCTTGCTGTTAAGACGTTAGACTACACTCCAAATAACAAGGGGAACGGTTTGTTATTATGAGACCAATTCTGAAAAAATTGCAGCGCTGTGTAAAATGTAAGTAAAAGCAGAATGCAGTGAACACAGAAAACGTAGCCAACCATGAAAAAATGTTTTACCCAGCGTCCCATTTTTTTTTTTCAATAATCAGGTTTGTACATTCAGTACGGGACTTATTTCTTTTAGCTTGTCAGGGAAATCCTTTTCATGGAATTTCACTGCCTGTAACACAAAGGATTGAAGTAAAATATTTACAGTAAATAGTGGCAAGTCAAGTAATACACAGTGAGAGCATTTGTAGGTTATTTGGCATTCACCGGTGGTTCTCAGGAAAAGGCATCTAATTGAGCAAATTACGTAAGAGCTGAAGGAAAGTTGTCACTATTTTCTGTGAGAACTCTCTTATCCCTTGTTTTTAAAAACAAATAATTAGAAGACCAATTTTAAAGCAAAATATACTAATGCAAAGTATCCTAAGTTACCTTGTATTAGTAAACACTAACACTGTTGTCATGCTTCTGTATTTGAACCTGATGGAAAATTCTGAGCATGTGTATATTTTTTTTTTGTGTGTGTGTGTGTGTGTGTGTGTGAACTGTCTTTTATTTGCTGAATAAAAATTCTGAATCTGAAGTGTGAAGAGTGATTTTTAACCAAAATTGTAGGATACTTTAAACTAGATTATGCACTTTCTGAGACTGTTGTACTGCAGACCTCACTCCGTTGCTTACTGCTACCAAGTTGGAGGTAGAAAAGCTGAAGTTAGATAGCAAATTGTTTTTAAATATATTTTTTTAAACTTTATTTTGATTCACTTTCCTTTTCAGTAACATACAGAAGAAGGAGGCGAAAATGAGCAGGGGAAAAAAGCTAGGTGGTGGTGGTGGGGTAACCTCAACCCATGAACAGTTTCGTTTGCTTTGTCTTTTTCATCGTCCTCTTGATCTTATGACCCCTTTGTGATTTGCCTCCCGTCATACTCGAGCTGAGACAGATTCAGTGTGGTTTATATTAAAAGGTGAAATTTTCCCAATAAGGACTAGGAGGAGCTCTCCTCTTCACTTCCATCTCACTGTAGTGCCACCGGCAGTCCTTGCAAATTGATTCTTTTGTGAAACTAAGTAAATTAATAATCTCCCAGAATTAACTACAATCTTTTATTTTGAAAATCTAAGCACTTTGTTAATTCTCTGAACTGAATTGAAATTTAAAATTTCACAAAATAAAAAAAATTCTTGGTGGGAAAAAGAGATTTCGCAGCCTCCTTTTCAGTTCCTGTAACTGTCCCAGGGCAGTTTTGAAAGAGTTCAGTGTTGTACAATAATGTTGTTGTCAGCTGAAAAAAAAATCCACAAAATTTAGAGCAGTTTTTGAATGTATTTATTAACATTATTATTATTATCATTATTATATACCTCTGGTTAGTACTGTTAGTGTCTGGTACTGTTCTGCATCAGGATGTGTATGAGAGAAAGAGGCAGACAAGAAAATGATGATAGTTATTACTTAAGTCTGCGATGATTTGCATTTAAACTATAGTATGACCTGAAAAATTAATATAGATTTGTGTTTACTGTATGCCAATACTCAAAATCATTGACATACAGATGAATTTGATAGTGTGAGAGAGAGGGGAAATTTAAATCTATCAATTACTCAACTTCAAATTAGTCATCACCAACTGCCCCATATGCCTCCACATATGTCAGTAGTTAGTTACCATGGTGATAGCGTTTTGTGTAACAGGCTGCAACCAACTGTTGACTTTCTCCGAAATGGGCTTGGCATTCCTCTTGCACAATGCCTAATAAAAATCAAAACTGTAATTCATATCAAAGCGTTTTAAAATCCATGAGCTTCCCAAGAAGTTGCTTTGCAGATTCATGTTTTTGTGTGTCATGGAAGCAAGATGGAAAAGAAAGCAGTCAAGAACCAGTTAAACGTTGGTTCTTCTGGTACTATTGTAAATATTTGCAATTATATTTGTAGAAGCTTTAGATTTAGAGTACAAAGTGGTCATCGTCTCATTTCTAGGGAATCTAGAAATTGGAAATTTATCTGATCAAGATCTGGGTCTTGCTACCTGTATGTACCCAGGGTTGAGTGTAAACTTTGAGTTTCATTTGAGAACTGATTCCTATTTCTTGGTAAAAGTACTGAGTCAGCATTTTTCCCAGATAAGGGTGGCCTGTATTCTGAACCTTGTAAAAAGGTTAGCCAAGTAACTGTTTCATTAAAGGCTGGGGCTATGCCAGCCCCAGTGTTGTTTACATAAAAGTGAAAGTCTCTGATTTCACACAAATGGCATTTAAATATCAATAGTGAATTGAAAAAAAAGAAAAGAGGACTAGTAATAGATCCTTGTGGTACACCTCATGGGAATTTTAATGAAAAACATCTTCAAGTGTACCTTGAAAATAGTTAAAAACCACGTTGTACGCTAGGTTATATGATATTCTTGTTTAATGTAAACAGGAGGAAATAGCATTCAACAGAGGATGAGATCAGGGAGCAGTTGAGGTAGCTAGAATATGTCAGGACAGACAGTGTTGGAGTTGGACTCGGATGTGGAAGTAACAGATTGCTGTGACGCAGAAAGCAAAAGTTTCCATGGCAGAGCGAGTGATGAGGAATACTGGACACTGTTGCAAATTCATCACTGAGGCACAGATAGAGTTGAACTGAGCGTCAGTAGGACAGGGAATATTTTGAGCTGCTTACACACACAGAAAGTAGCAGGTTGCTGCAAATAGCTGAGCAGGATTTTCCTTCCCAACAGAAACCTCCCAGCTGTGGAGGATGAGGAAAGTTTGACCGGGTACAAAGTTACCACATGAGAAGCTGGAGAGTTTTAGGTTTTGGAGGACAAATTAAGGGACTTGTTATTTTTAAAATGATTTAACTTTTTGGTGGAAGTAATGTGTTAATGCATGTCATTTTATAATAATATTATGTGTCTAGAAAACCACAAATCATCACATAAGTACAGCTAACAGGAGCAATAGTATATGGAAACTACACTCTTTCGCTCAGAAGTTAAAAGTGGAGATAATAACCTCATCTGGAATGGACAATGACCTCACTGAAGGGAGATTTGTTAGTGCGTCATTGGAAGATGGACCAGAGGAAATAACAAGTTGCTATTAGTTTTCCTTTTCTTTCTTTCTGAAAGAAGCTGTTTGAAAAAATGTAACTGGAAGAGAAGGTGGCATTTCTTGTGTCAACCTCTTTTTTTTTTTCCAGAGACAGAAGAAGAGATTTTGATCATAGTAACTCAAATTCTGAATTATGCATTGCCTAGTTACATTAATTCACAGAGCAGAAAAATGATATACATATGCTGTCAGACATAAATCTTAGATAATTATTAGAGGACACTTCAGAAATTTAGAAAATTTTGACATGCAGACTGTTGGAGCCAAAGATCAAACCACCAACCTTTCAACTAGTCCTGAGTCACGGCCGAACCAAAGTAATAAATATTAGACTTCCAACAGATCGAGGGACATAAAAGAGAACATTGTTAGAAACATGGAACTTAAAATTGAAGCCAACAAGAAGTGGCAGAAATGGCAGTTCCTCTAATGGCCTTTTGAATGTTTAGCTCCAAAAGCAGCTTGGGAGTTTGAGGGTTATGTACAGTACCAATCTGAAATACTATGACTTGTGAAGTCTGTCCAAGAGGCCTGTATTTCTGTTTTAGGGAGTGAAATGAGTGTTTATAAATCTAGTAGCAATCCCTTATTAGCAGGTAACATGTACATTGATTTAAATTGCTTAGTTCAGAAAGCAGTGGCTGAGGTCACAGTGGATGTGTCCATCATTTATATCCAGTTTATAGTCCCTAAAAGCTCCAAAAACACTGGAACCTACATTTCCCACAATTCACTTGATCCAATCTTTTGTCAGATTTACCTGGTTTGCTTTACACAGATGCTTTTAGACTCATTAAATTTAGGTTTCATTGCATTTTTCCCAGACGCAGAAGACAAAACTGTTTTCACGAAATGAAGTCATTTGAAATGATAACACCTTTCTTTATGTGTAAATTTAGCCACTCACCACATTCAAAGCACTTTTCACAGCACGTACCTTTTAATGTACATTACCTTAATGATAATGAGTACGCTTGGTAAAAAGCCAATTTCTGAATTAGAAAGTAGGTAATGATTGCTGCCAGCAGGGGGCAGTGTTGTATTGGCTGCTGTAAAGCTCATAATGTACCACAGTGCAATGACCTTACTTTTTATTTTTCAGAGGCATTCTAATGATGTTATTAGAGTGGTATGTTAATGTGCTTATGAAACACTTTTTTCCAGAACAGAACAGCTACATATACACTTCTGCTGCCTGCTGTTTTATAGTAGTGCTCATATGCAGACAAATCATTATTTAGTGACAAAATGAAATCAGGCTTTATTTTTTAAGTCCTTCAGATCTTTATTACAACCAAACAGGACTCTGATCTTTCCTTAAATTAGATAATTTGGGTATGATCCATGTTAATTCACTTGAATCAAAGCCCAGACTGTCCTCTAAAGAAACTGCAATTTCAAGCCCTTCAGTAGGCATGCAGTGCATTGAGAGTCCTTGAGATGGACAAAGTGTCCCCTCCTGATGTAGGGTGCAAATCTACTAATAAGTACTATTATCCAGTGGAGAAATGGAGCAGTATCTTATTTGTTTTTTCGGCTGAAATCTTGTTAGCAGCAGACTTGTTCCCATCATAATTGAATGTTATTTTTATCCATTTATTTTAACCTCCTTTTGTCCTATCCTGTTGTTATGGCTCATGCTATCTCTTGTCCATTCTACTTTGTTATTAAATGCATCAGTCAGTCACAGCATTAAAACTACTGATGGGTTAGGTGAATACGAGCGATCGTCTTGTTACGATGCACTGTTCTGCTAGGAAACACTGGGTCTAGCACCCTTGTTAATGTTACCTTGACATTTACCACTCAACCTGAACATTGTTAAAGAAGTGCACCCCACTCTGAGGGCGGAGCTATTGTGGCAGGAATATGGAGACCTCCACAATGTTAGATAAGTCGTACATAAGGTTATTCATTATTTTTGGTTTCATGAGGATCCAGTCTCTATTTTGAAGGTAGTCAAGGTTACTGACAGTATTTTCATTGCTATTAAATCTCATGGATTGCTAAAGTTCATAACTCATAACCAGAAATTAATTTCAAATCATCTAAAGTTCAGTAAACAAAAGATTAGATAAGTCAGCTCAATTACTTTCTTGTCCTTTTTCTGGATTTAGTCTGTCTCAGTGTCTTCACTCTCTTTCTGCAATCCCAGGTTGTCTCTGAGATGTTGAGATAAGGACTTTGGACTTTCTAAATAAAGTTTGTGTGTTGCATAACCTCTCCTTAAGCATCCCAGTCTCCATCCACTTGTAATCCTCAAGGGGGTCCAGAGCTGCAGAGGGCAGCATTCCTCCCAATATCCCAGGAATGTAAACTTTACTTTGGAGTCTAGCAGAAGGAATGCAGAATGTTTGCTGTCAAAATGTCCTCTCTGTGGTGTATGAATATTAGAAGAAAAAAGGTCATAAATAAAGATGAGGTACAGCTCTCACTGGTGGGATGACAACTGGCACTAGAACAGAAAAGCCTGCTGTGGGTTAGGGGGAAGGGTTGGATTTAGAGGCTTCTGTGTATTCCAGTAAATATTGATGTTTTTTTTCCTGAGGAGGAAGTAGCTCTCGGTTATGTGACAGGATGTTCCACGCTGAGGTGAAACCGCTGCACTCACCTGCTGTTTCAAAGCTAAAACTCGAATGTCACACACGCCAAAGAGTGCACCTGTGAAAAACTGTGTACCTCCCTGTGCTGAAAAAAACAACAAAGAAATGACACTGAGACAAAGTAAATACTGTGTTTTTGAAGTCTAACGGCTTCTCATAAAAAGGCCACGAGGAGCTTGTGGTAAATGCTTAAAAAACTTCAATAACCAATTGGTAAACACCAAACCGGGCTGATATTTACCAACAGGGATCAAAGAGGCAGAAATGTAAAGGACTTCCCTTTTTAGTGTCCAGGTTAGTAAGAATAAGGGACTGGCATCGTCTGGCTCAGATGTCATTTACCAAGCTGTATTTAGTGTTTTTTTTTCATTTTAACTGACCTACTTTGTTCTTGTTTTGTTTTTGAAACTTGAGTTAATTAAAAACATAGTACTATTAGCAGTATTTTTACTTAAGTACAGCTTTACACTTATCCTTTTCAGGGTCGCGGGGAGCGCTGGAGCCTATCCCAGCTGTCATAGGGCGAGAGGCGGGGTACACCCTGGACAGGTCGCCAGTCTGTTGCAGGGCTAACACACAGGGACAGACAACCATTCACACCTAGTGACAATTTGGATTATCCAATTAACCTATCCCCACAAGCTGCATGTCTTTGGACGGTGGGAGGAAGCCGGAGTGAACCCACGCAAACACGGGGAAAACATGCAAACTCCACACAGAAAGACCCTGGCCTTATGGTGGAATTGAACTCAGGACCTTCTTGCTGTGCAGCAACAGTGCTAACCACCGTGCCACCGTGCTGCCTTCTTTCAGCTTATTTTTTTATTTTACACTGCACTAATTTGCAGTTTTGTTTTAGTCTCACTTGACTTCTGTAATTTATTCTGTCTGCAGCAGACAGTGAGAAATTTTCTAGAAAGTTGCAAACCTCAATTGTGCCTTTGCACATTTTGAGCAGGTTCTCTACTAGTTATTATACAAGGCTTAAGTGTGAGTTAATGAAGGGGAAAGCTTAGCTTAAAAGAGAGAGAATATTTAGAATATTTAGCTTACCTTACATTATGAAGAAATAAGCTACTGCAGACATACTCATTTATAAAATGAGGGAATGTATGTGTTAGTTAACACACAGGGCTGTGTTCCTTGGGCCTAACAGGAACATTACGCTGATAGTGATTGGTTCCAGTGTGACCAGTTACACTTATCTGCTAAGTTGGTTGTTACAATCACCAGATTCTTTATTAAGTATGTCTGTTCAACTGACATGCACAAATCTAATCTGCCAATCGCATGGCAGCAACTCAAAGCACTTTGGCAGAATGGGGAAGAAAGGGGATTTACGTGACTTTGAACATGGCATGGTTGTTGGTGTCAAATGGGCTGTTCAAATTATTTTTAGAAACTGCTGATCTACTCGGATTTTCACACATGGCCATCTCTAAAATGGTCTAAATAAAGAGGAAAATATCCAGTGAGCTGCAGTTCTCTGGGAGAAAATGCCTTGTTGATGCCAGAGATCAGAGCAGAATGACAGGAATGCTCTGAGCTCATAGGAAGGCAACAGTAGCTCGAATAGGTAAAGAAAATAAATAAAGGAAACTCATTACACTGATTACAAATAGGGTATACAGAAGAGCATCTCTGAATGCACACACATCAAACTTTGAAGCAGATGGGCTGCAGCAGCAGAAGACCACACTGATTAGCACTCCAGTCAACTAAGAACTGGAAACTGAGACTAAAGTTCACACAGACTCAACAAAATTAGACAATAGATGCTTGGAAAACAGTTATCTGGTCTGTTGAGTCTCTATTTCTGCTGTAGTTGGTAGGGTCATAATTAGGCATAAACAACATGAAAACATGGATTCACCCTGGCTTAGATCAACAGTTTAGGCTAATCATGGTATAAAGGTGTGGAGGATAGTTCTCAGCACACTGTGGGCACCTAAATACCAACTGTGCATTGTTTAAACACCAAATTCTACCTTAGTATTGTTACTGTCCATCCCTTTATGACCACACTGTGTCCATGTTACAAAGCTCAAATCATCTCAAACTGGTCTCTCGAACATGTCAAGGAGTTCATTGCACTCAAAAGGCCTCCACAGATCCACCAGATCTCAATCCAGTAGAGCACCACTGGGATAAGGTGAAACCAGAGATTCACATTATGGATGTGCAGCCAACAAATCTGCAACAACTGTGTGGTGCTATCATGCCAATATGGACCAATATCCCTGAGAAATGTTTTCAGGAATTTACTGACTCTATGTCACAAAACTTACAGCAGCTCTAAGGTAAAAGAGAGTCCAACCTGGTACTAGCGAGGTGCACCTAATAAATTGGTTGGTAAGTGTGTATAATTCATCTTCCAAAGCCAGGAGCATGATCAACTTCTTGAGTCCTGCTTAGCCTGCAGACATACTTGATTTAGTGGATATAGCTGTCAAATGGGCAGGACGTTCATTTATTTACTCGTTAAAAAACAAGGAGCAAAGTAAAGAAGGATTTCTTCAACCTCCCCTTCAAATGTCTTGTGTGAACAAGTTAAATACCATCCTGGTTTGCTCAGCTCAAATCACCTCCTATATATTTAGGAGGCTGTTTGAACAGAGGAATGTCACCACGAGGAAAAAATGCTGGAAGACAAACTATGGCGAATTCGTGTTACACAACAGACGTCATAGCCTCCAGCCGCCTCGCTGTTGGAGGGAATGAAGGATGAATGATGAGGGAATAGATGGAAGAAGGCAAGAAGGCAGGGAGGTAATTGAGGAATGAATGTGTGTCTCCTAGGTGGCCATGTTGTTGCCCTGGAAGGATGTGGGCACCAGTCAGACCACACACACACACACACACACACACACACACACACACACACACACACACACACACACACACACACACACACACACACACACATGTACACACACTAGCAGCATGGCCTCGCCAGAATCCAGCTCTTGTTATTGTTATGTAGTGGTAAGACTTAACTTCATGGTGGACCATTGGAATTAGAGTCTGGATCCTGGTAGGTATTTGATTCTTGGTTTCCATAATGGCGGGTAATAAATTGTGGGTGTATGTCACGGTGGGAGTGTAGGAATTTGGCTCTAGTTTCTAGTTCCTGTTGAACCACAGTTACACTTAAAATATTGAGATGGAGCAGGAAAACCTTACCAATAGAGTGGGGTATACAGTCTTCCATGCTAACTGCATGGTTTTAGGTGGTCGGGGAAACAAATCCACACCATTTTCTGTTTCCTCTCATTCCATGGTAGCTCAGTGGAGGGCTAAGAGCAAACCAGAAAATATAATTGTAATGGAAAGGAAAACAATGAGGTAACCTGTACACTGCACACAGCCTTATAGAGAGTCCTCAAGAATCTGCGTGGTCATTAGAGTTACTGGCATTAAGTCTTTACATGTGCATAATGAAACACCTCTTTCTCTCTCCTCCCCAACCATTTTGAGAGACTGAAAAAGTTGTTAAAAAACATACAGTTTTAAATCTCTCTCTGTGTACCTGACTGGCTGGACAACGTCTCATGAGTAAGAATGTGCTTCCATATTTGTGGATCCTATAGTCTTGAGTCCCAAGTGAGATATACCTGTTAATCAGCTGCACTGACAGGCGTTTTGACGTCAGAGACGGACAGAGCTAACAGAGGAAGAGGTGTGAACAATGTGTGCACGATCGTGTTTGAGGAGGCAGGTGGAGCGGACGGGGTCAAGGGTTAAGAGGGTTCGATGGGTGGAGCGTTGGTGGAGATCTAATGAATGGTGCTCCGCAAACACAGCTTGCTGTCACAAGCATGCTGGAGATGTGTGGACATCCACGAAACCGTGAGAGAGGAATAAGCGGATGAGTGTGTGAGAAAGGAAGAGGAAGGAAGAGAAGGTAGATGGAGTGCTTACGAGAGGGAAAGAGTGAAGGAGGGAGGCCCTCAGTTTACTCACAGTGTTGTGATAGATTCGTCATGTTTCCACAGCAGGGGGATTCTCAGACTGTTTGTTTCCATTTTACCGTCTGGCATTTCCCTTTAACTGTAAAAATGTAGCTGTGTTTTAAAGATCAGGTCTATGAGAATAACTGAGACAAGATGTCAAACGAATTGTGTACATTAAGGAAAAATACTTGTTTGGCCATGTGATGAGAAGTGATATAACAGCGCTGTGAAATAAGTTCTTGCCCTCTTGCTAATTTTTTGCATATATTTTTTGCATATTTGTCATACTTACATGTCTTCAGATCATCAAACTCATTTTAATATTAGACAAAAATTACCCGAGTTTTTAAATGATGCTTTTGTTTATTAGGTGAAAAAAAACCTATCCAGACCTTCCTGTGTGAAAAAGTTAACAGTGAGATGAAATTTACATCATACATGAAATCATATGTCACAAGATGTGCTCAATCACACTGAAAAGGTAAAACGAAGATAAAAGGAGAAGAGGTGACATTCACTGGCAAAATTAAAAAAAATGTATGAGATACACAGTACTGTGCAAAAGTCTTGTGCCACCCCAAATTTATTTATAGTTATCTAGGTACATTGGAAATAGGAGGTAAATGGAAATGCAGAACATTAACCAAAAATAAAGTTTGTACAATTCTAATCAGCTTCAAAGTCCATATTTGGTATGACCGCCTTTATTCTTCAACACAACTCTCTTAGACTTGTCGTAGCCTTCAGGAATAGTTCTCCAGGTGTCCTGAAGGACATTTAAAGCTCTCCTTTGGATGTTGGCTGTTTTGTTTCACTATATGTCAAGATGATCCCACACTGCTTCAATAATGTTGAGATCTGGGTTCCGAGGAGGCCAGTCCGTGACTCATAGTGTTTAATTGTGTGCTTTTCTATCCAGGTATGCTTTTACTGCATTGGCAGTGTGTTTGGGATCATTTTTATGTTGAAAATGAAGCTGTTGGCAATCAGATGCTTTCCAGATGGTATTGCATGATGTCTGTTTATGATGATAATTTTGTGTTCATAATTCCATCAGTTTTGACAAGATGCCCAACACCACTGGCTGAAATGCAGTCCCAAAAAATGAAAGTGCCTCCACCATGTTTTACAGATGGTTGCAGACCCTCACTGTTGTACCTCTCTCTAACCTCCTCCATATATGAACAGAACCCAGATAACTCTAACTAAAACAGCCTGAAGAAATAAACATAAAGAAACCAAGCTCCAAAAATGAAAACTGGCTAAATTGTAACAAACTAATCATATAAGAGAAACACTGAAAAACAGAAAAGAAAGTCCCAAACCCACAGGGCTTGGTAAAAAACCCGGGATCATGACAAGGAGTTTATATTTTTGCAAAGCTTATACCTTTTCACATTTTTTTTGTCGGTGGCTTCAAGCGGCAGTTTAATAAACCAGTGAGACACAACAAGCCAAAAAGAATCAATGTCAGACTTCAGCTAAATTCATCCCCATGTTTCTGCACTGACTGGTTCAATCCGACCATCAAAGGCACAAATCTGCCACCACATCAAGAATTTCTTTTTTTGGTTCTCAGTATAGACTTTTGCTTTTGCCTTAATTTATCCTGGGAATATTTGCCAAGAACACACAGTCTCTTTCATCAACACCCTTCTTCACACGTACAAAGTTACACACATTCATACCTGGCAGCTGCCCAGTGCAACCACAGTCTTCTACTGTTCGTCCAGTGAGCAGCTCCATCAGAGCAATTTGGAGCACAGAAAATTGCTCAAGGGCATTTCTATGGTATTAGTTAAAAAAGAAAGAATCAGGTCACATTCACTTCCCAGAGCTGCATTTTTCTTGGCAAATACAAGACCTATCTCAATTTTCACATCAGCTTTCTTGTTTAAAGTTAAGACTGGCACATATTGGAACTAGTCCCTTTGTATAATGAGACATATTAAAAAGAAAAAAACTTAGTGAAACTCATCCAATCAAGAGTAACTTTTAAGCCTCAGCTAATGAAAAATATTTTATTAATTGCGAGAGCCAAATTTTATATCAGCAGATTTAGAACATATTGCTAAACTTGGCAGTGAAAATCTGTAATCATCCTGATACACATTTTAGGCCTAACTTCTGTTGATTGCATTCCGTAAGAAGACTGCTATATGCTAATTTAAGCATGATTATGACACAGACTGTATGTAAAAGATGGACATAGCCAAGAGCTTTGACTACATTTGTTGCATATAAATTTGTATCAGGTTGATAAGGTATATTGGCTATGACGTTAATAATTAGCTGACAAACTAATACTAGTGTCAGGGTTCCTGGGTCGTTGACCCAGTGATTTCAGTTTGTTCATGTTCAGTTTATTTTGCCACATCAATGTTGTTCTCACTTCCTGTTTCTCCCGTATCAGCTCGTCTCTCATGTCGTTAGCCAGATTATGTTCAGCTGTGTAACCGGTCTCTCATTATCATCCACATCAGTCTGTGTATTTAAGTCCTCAATATCCTCCAGTTCTTTGTCGTGTCATTGATATTGATGTTGATGTTGATGTCGTCTTTCTGCATGTATGTTCAGTTCAGTCAATCAGCCAGCCAGCCGGTCCAGTCCAGCCCAGTCCAGTCCAGTCCAGTCAGCCAGTTAGTTCAGTCACCCAGTCAGTCGTTTCAGTTCACGTTCTGTTCATCCATCCTACCTACAATAAAACATCATTATCCTGCACCGTGAGTCCAGCGTTTGGGTCCTCCTTCTCTCATCCACGACACAAATCCTGACAACTAGCTGTAAGCAAAATATTTTATTTAATACAAATAAATAATAAATAAAATAAAGACTAGAATTTGACTAGAGAACTAACTAAAAACGTTGTGTGCTTGAAAAACTAAATAAAATAAAATAAAATAAAAAACAGGAAATGTCTTTAGTTCTACTTTTACTTTTTACTATTTATTGTTTATTCAAAATGGTCAACAAAAGCAGCACGGGGATTCTTTTATGCGTGTTTAATAAGATCTGACTGTCTAAATGGCTGTGAGTGAATTACCTTCACAAAGTGTTGCGTCCTATTGTTACCATCATTCTGGATTTAAATCATATTTCTATCAATTTGCTCAATTTGTGTTTGATCGATGTAATTGTTACAATGTAACAATGGTTCTTGGCAATAAATTTTACTGTTGGAAAGCCTGTTTATGTCCCTTTAAATGGTGTCACATTTGTAAGGAAAATGCATCTGAGGGTTGAGCAGCAGAGTTGAGTATGCACTGACTCTTTGAGCTTGCGGTACCCCGGGTTGATTGTCAGTGCTGCTCAGCGACGAGTCCTAATTCTGCCTATGGCAATTAGATTATAGGGAACGCTGTGCTGATTGCTACACCAATACAGTAGCAGCTTTTGATAGTTTGGTGCAGCATCTCCATCACTGGAAAAAGAAGGCCATTACTGGAAGCAATCTCTTTTTTTTCTTTTTTTCTCTCTTTTTTTCTTTTTTTGTTTCTTTTTCTTTCTCTGGAAGCAATCTCAATGGACAGAGATATGAACATGAGATTCTGCAACCAGTGGCACTCCCACATCTCCATAATTGAACCCTGTACTCAAAGATTATGGCACTCGCCTCCACAGAGTGGGGCTTATCAGAGACTACCTCCAGAATTTGGGAGTAGAGAAGATGGAACGACCTGCCTAATTCCACTGAACTTGTTGGATCAGCTTGGACATGCTGTTTGTGCGAGAGTGGCCAACTCAACCACGCTGCCTGAGTTGTGCAAAATGCTGGTTGAAGAAGAGGATGCCATCTCACGGCAGTGTGTGACAAAACTGGTGACCAGCATGATGAGGAGGTGCCAGGCTGATGTGGCTGTGTATGGATCTTCCACAAGCTACTGAGGCCCATGTTTTATAAATTCTTAAATATGTCTTGTTTCATCTAATCCAATAAAAGACACCAATCATGAGTCAATAGCTAAATAACCTGTTTGGCACTGGCAGAGAAGATATGGCAAGTTTCAACAGTCGCATCCCATTAAATCCACATACTCAACTCTGTTGCTCAACCTTCAAATGTATTTTGCTTACAAATGTGGCACCATTTAAGGTGAAATAAACAGGCTTTCCAATGGCAACCTAAAAGTGACACTTGGATGTTCATTCTCAGTGAGCAAACTGTTCAGTGCTCATCTTTTCATAAGAGCCATCCTTTCACGCAGTATGTTGCTCTGCTCAGACCAGTCTGAACTGCCCGTTGCTAGGACAGAGCCACTTCAGCATCAAACGATATTTTTAATCAAGTGGTCAAACGCTATTGCACAAACATTCTAAAGTAGCTTAGGTCAACAGCATCCCAGAGCCTGTTCTGTTAGCTGGAATGCTCCCGTATGCAGTGAACAGGCCTCTCTTTGTGTTTCAGTCCAGCAGCCTCACGCCACACCGCACCGCTCTGGAATCCTGTTTGTTTTCTTTCAAATTTCTCAACCTAGTTCCCTCTGCTGTAGAGGCGCAGTGTACTTTGTGTATGTTCTTACTCTGTTTTAAGATGCATCTGTGTTTGAACCAGCGTAGCAACAGTATGGCTCATTGAGCGTGCGCTCATTTTAAACTGGTGCCAGAGTTCATATGCTTTAAAGTGGAATATGCTGAAAAGTGAGAATATTATGGGGTTTTATGCCTGTGTAAATCCAGTCATCCCCAGCGCTGGTTGTTAATGTGAAGGATAGCAGATAGATGTGTACTGGATTAAACTCAGCTTTCTGTGGCCAGCAGGCCTGGTTTCTAATTTGCTCTGGTAGTTTCCTCCCTCTGATCGAAGTACCAGGGTTCATGAAGACTTGACAAAGTTCTACCTTAAAAAGACACTTTCAAAATAAAATTCAGTTTGTTGTTTTGCATTTCTGTACTCCCACACATTTCTAGTCAATCCACTTATCTAACCAGTAATCTGCAATTATCCACAATACAGAGGACTTGCTAACACCCTCCATGCTGACTGGACAATCACCTCAGGCCTCCTCTCTCCCTCTTTAAGTCCTTCTCCCCCCTTTATCCTAGATTTTTTACTGTTGGCTGACCAAAACCAGAGGAATTCATTATCCAGGAAACTTTGCAGAACAGTGTCAGCCAAGCAGGGCAAGGCTATTCTTCTCTCTCATGCTTCCTGACAATGAAACCATGGCAAACAATTGCCCGGTCAGTACTTCTACACAGGATGACCACTGTTATCTTATCATCCTGCTTCAAATACTGACAACACTGTTTAACATTTAGAAAAGATGACACTGTGAAAGTGCCTTTTAATTTTCAATTTGAGCAAAGATAATCTTCTGAGGTTACACTTCAGCTGAATTTACAGCAAAAAGGTTGATTTATTTCAAGAGCTGATCAACTCAGTCTTAACTGGATAAAGATTTCTACAAAAAAATCAGAAGACTTATCTCGACAAGTCTTCTTAGGTCTTATCTTAGGTCTGGAAACCTCCCTCTTTGAAAGGGGTAGATTACAACCTGGACACTTCACCAGTCTGCCAAACAGAAAGAAAACCATTCAGAGTCACACCTACAGGCAATTTAGAGGTGGCAATTTATGCAACCTGCAAATCTGGCACACACATCAGATAAACATATGCACTGAATAGACAGTACAAACAGCAGTTTGGTCCAAAGGTTTCAAAAGACAGAAGTTTTACATTTGCTTCTAAAGCTGCTGCATCTGGTGCATCTGGATATTTTACAGTCTCTTAGCAACAAAGCATTGCATGTTTTTTCCTGTGATATCAAGCAAGCCCTTTAAACTAGTTTCCTTGATTATGATTTGCTTAACTCAAAGAGAATGGCAGTGTTTTTTTGCTCAAAAAACACACACTAACACACACTTGTTCAGAAAATAAGGTGGCTTATGTAACGCGTGCTCAGCATTCTTCTTTTCGATGATCTTGTTGTCTCACATTGTGTATGGGAACATCAATCTTTCTGCTGTCATTAGAGCATTTCTCACTATGATGTGTTTGACTCCGTTTCAAGCTTTTTAAGACTCCATTTCCAGTAAGCCGAGGAAATGCCTTTTCTGGGCTGTCCCACTTAAATGCCACATATAGGCGGCCCCTTCTAATACTGCGGGGTAAGCTGCTCTGAAAAGCACCTCCAAAATACTCTGCAGGGCGGTGTGTCCTGAACGTCCCGCACCTGCATAAACACATCGAGCCAGGAGAGCTGCCTGCCGCCCTGCCAGGCACGCTAAACCACATGTCCAAAAGGCAGGAGAATAACATACCTGGGAACAGTTACCGTGAGAAGCGAAGGTATTGTAGCATATAGTTAACCGCAGAAGGTCGCACTCAAAAGACAGGAAAGGCACAACCTTCAGTTTATACAGTACATGCTTAATGAAAGTCGGCCGGCCAAGTTTGGTTTAAGTGTTTGAAGTACAGACAAAAAATACCCGGTAACAAAATACAGAGGCCTATATACAATATGTCACAGAGTGTAAAATGAGTGGAAAAAACAGATGGGTGGAGGAGGCAAACAAATGGGAAAGTGTTAAAATTGATAACATACTCAGAAACATTGGGGATAATTCAGCATAGTGAATGTATAAAGGTTATAAAGGAAACGTGTCGGGAACAGTAAGTGTACCTGAGATAGGCTACCTATTCATGCTGCGACAGAACACCTTCCTGTCAGATGTGCTCTGTAAAAACTCTGCTCACCAGGACAAGGCTTCATAGTCACATAGCATCACATGACACGTTGTAATCACCTAACTATCAAACCCTTCAGTCATTGTACTTGTAAGTGAGACCTCACAAGGGACCCTGGTCCTACAAGCCACCAGGGTTTTAGATTTGAAGAAATGCTATTACGAGGTTATTTAGTCTAATGTTTAGTCTTGTTTGCTGAGTTTATAAACATTAACTGGGAATAGCGAATGGGAGGTGACCCCTTTCTTTTCCCTACAGAGTACCCAGACAGACTGTAAACATGACAGTGATCTCAGAGAGAAAAAAAGAAGCTGAAAATAGTAATTTTAAACACTGAATTCTGTTTAATAAATTAGTATAAATATGCAATTATAAATTGTGATTGGACTGTCTGCAGTCATGTCTACAAAATGCATTAGAACAGCTGCAAAAAATCCAGGTTCGCTGCCACTGATTAAACAGATAGAGTGATAGTTCCTTCCTGCGTCATTGCCTTCATGTTTGCTGGTGATGACTGAATACAGCTGTAGAAATAGCAGTGAGCTCACAGTTGATGATTCATTGAAAGTATTTGGGGAGTAGAAGATAACAATGATGCTTTTAGGTGGATTAAGACTTGTACAAGAAATCATCCTTAAAAGAAAAGAATGCTGCAGTATGAACAAGTCCGAAATGTGTTGAAGGGGAATATATTATATTTAATACATGTATCCTGGTTTTGCAGTCACATGACTATTAACCGTAGGACCATAACTTGTTAACCATTTTGGACGTGTTGCTGTAGAGTCAAGTGAATAAGGCCCCATTCACACAGACCTATTGGCAACAATTTTTAACCACCAGTTACAAGGAAAAATGTGTATTCCTTTTTGAGGCAAGGGTTGCTGGAGGTCTGCAGCAGTCGCTAGGTGAAATTGGTCACAAACAGGTATACAGTGCTGCAATGAAAAAGGCATTACGATCGCTTTGGTCTTTAGCAGACTGGTTACTCATAGTTTCCATGGAAGATGGCAATTTTTCTACCAACACCTGCTAACTACTCTCTAAGCACTAGTGAAAATGTAAAAAGTGCGAGATAAACCAGAAAGAAAATATTTACCTTCAGTGTAAATGTTGCACCTTTCAAAACATGTTGGTTGCAGGGCTAAGGCATAACTTTTACTTTGAAGGCTAACATTCTCCATTTCCAGTTTCCATTTGCATTTTTCAAGCATGACTACAGCTGGATTGGTAGTTAATGACTGTTTGCTGACAAGTTGCAGTCTCCATGCAAACTGCAGGGGACTGCTCTAATCTAGTAATTTACTAGTGAACAAGCAATCACAAGGAGGTTTTTGGCGAGTTTCACCTAGCAACAGCCACCAACCTCCAGGAACCTCATGCAATATACAGTGGAACCCCGACTTACGAATACCCCATTTAACGAAAAATTCAAGTTACGAAGGCACTTAACGGCAATATTTCTGCCCGTGTTACGGCAAAATGCCTGCGTAACGAAATCCGCTGGCTCTGATTGGCTGAGCCCAGAATGCCTACAATGTCCACAATGCCTTCCGAATCATGTGGCTTTCGTACTTGCGCTTCGCTGTTCGACTTGAGCGACGTATTGTTGTTGCAGTTAGCAATTAGCCTATAGCCTATCGTTCACTCAAAAGGCGCAAAGGGTGCTTCGACTTACGAAAATTTTCAACTTACGAAAAACCCTCGGGAACGAATTAATTTCGTAAGTCAGGGTTCCACTGTATTTAATTAGCAAGCAGACATTCTCTATTAGGTAAATTTAGTAACTTGGTTCAGAGGACAGTTAGCTTGGCTCAGAATATAATAAAAGGAGTTATTGTGCATTCACACACTCTTCTTATGGTCCGGAAGTTGCTCTTGTGACTTTGTTAGGGTTAGCTTCCTGCCAATAAATCATGTTGTTAAACAGTTTAGGTCACTATGTGCAACTAACAGTGTACAACACTATACGAAAAATGAAATCTTGCAAATAATAACAACATGAATTCCATCATCAATCTAAAATTTCTTACCGATAACCACTTGTCATGTTTCTGCCTAACTTGCACCAACATTTTTTCAAGTTTTCCAAGTTGTTTTAACTTTAGGGTCTCTTGATCCATGCTCAATCATCCAGGTAAGGAAATCCCAGAAAGTTGTTTTTGTTCATCTGGATTTAGCATTTTTAGTGGGACAAACGCATATTAATGAACTGATCTCACGGCTTATTCAGTGGTGCTAGTTTTGGTCATTATGTAACCAAGTATGCACCAAGTCAAGTGAGACTGAAGAAGACACTTGGATGAGTGACGTTTCTCCCACTGAAAAATCTTAATCCAGATGAACAGAACTTTCTGGGGAGTTTAGGGTCCATTCATGTTGGGAACACATTTTTATGCACCACAATACACACAGTTAGCTTCACACAAAGACTGAACGAATGTTTATAGGAGGAAATATGACTCAGACAGTACAAAAAAACATGAATGAGGCCACCGTGACATCACCCACTGGTTAGCGAAGTCAATGAAAAGTCTGTAGCTATAAGCTACAGTGGATAATCTTCCTCACTCTATTAACGACAGTAATATACAAAATGAAACTCATGTTTTATTTAGTAAGATCAGAAACTAGAAATTTAGCCCATAAAGTTATGAAGAAAGTCTTTACTATGGCCACAGAGTTCTTTAGGCACTTCCACAAAGGCTTCACGAGCTACATCCATCTGTTATACCATTTATGACTTGAATATATTTGGTCTTGTTAAGCCAAGCTAAGCTAGCTACCTCTGGCTACAATAGCTAGCAAACAAACGTGAGACTGCGATCCATCCTCTCACTTAAATCTCACAAAGAGGGCAAAAAATGTTCTTTAGAAATGTTCAAATAGTTTCTTGATGCTGTAACATGCAAAAACACAATTGTTAACATTAGCACTTCACAATGACACCTCAATGGTTTACATTTTTTAACCACTACACTATTGTAAGACTTGCCCTGAATCACTCCTGGTTAGAATAGAAAACATGTTTCTTGTGTCTGTGGTGAAGTAGGAGAAACTTGTGAAACCTGGGTTGTCTGCAGCTGGCTTGACAGTTTGCTGACTGATAACGCCTTCCTGCGTCATCACTTCCTCCTCACTTTGCTGAGGAATCCACTGTCTACTGGTCCATGGTTGCTGTGAAAAGTGTGGTGGGAGGAAAAGATTTTCCACTGTCACTCTCAGCTTTGGTACAGGTATGATAATGTGAAGAGCATTCAATCAGCACACAGTCATGTGATGAAAAAATGATTTCACAGTCCTGTGAAAACTAAGTACACCCACATTTCGATAGCTTGTAGAAGCATCTGTAGCAGCATTAACTTCAAGTAAATCTTTGCTGTATAATTTATCAATCTCTCGCGTCATAGTGGATGGGTTTTGGCTCACTCTTTTTTACAACATTGCTTGAGTTCATTAGGATTTGAGGCTGTTCGTTTATGCACATCTTTCCTAAGGTAACATTAAAGCATTTCAGTCAGGTTGAGGTCTTGTCTTTGACCTTGATTCTTTTTGTTTTCAGCAATTTTTTATAGATTTGCTGCTGTAGTTTGGATCATTACCCTGTTGCATGACACAATTTAGGTTAAGCTTTACCTGTCAGACAGATGGCCTCACATTTGACTCCAGAATACTTTTGTATACAGAAGAGTTCATAGCAAACTCAATGACTGCAAGGTGTCACAGTCCTGTGGCTTCAAAAAAATCCCAAATTATCCACCAACATCCACCAACATGCTTGGCACACAGTATGAGATGTTTGTGCTGATATGCTGTATTTGGCTTTTCTCAAATGTGATGCTGTGCAGTATTGCCAGTTTTAATATTCTCTGCCCAAATAGTATAATTTACCCAATATCAAGTCCAAAAACAAAGCAAAATCCATTGAGGACAAAACGCAAGGAAGCAGGACCACATTGACAAAAGGAAACTGAAGTTATATGCACACACTGGTAGTAAGCAAAAGAATGGGAACAACAAGACTGAAACAAGAGGATGACAATGAAATAAAACTGACAGCGAGGCAAAAGAAACAGGGACTCCTGGATAATTAAACAAGGAAATACCCAAGACAGAGATTAAGGAATTAAATATATAGCTACAGCTCTAAACACAAACAGAAGTTAGATTTTCAAAGGCAGCATTAGTGCAGGTTAAGAAACCTAAAGACTAAACCAAGAATATGACCAACAAGGAACTGTATAGTACATTAAAAAGAATACAAAACTCAAACCCCTGGTATGATCATAAACACGAGAATCATAACTCAAAAGAAAACAAAGCTAAAATCAACAATGGACCCCATCCCAGAAGCCAAAATAACAATACAAATAAATCAAAACTAGGCGTCCATGACAGGGGTGTCTTTCCTCCTTGACTCAAAATTAACACACACCTGAATGCTCCAGCGCAGCGAACTGTCAAACCCTGGATTTTATAAAATCCAGGGTTGCCGATGAGCCGATGAGCAAGTAATCAAGTACATTTAATTAACAGCACCTGGCTGCTGCTTACCCTCTTAATTCATATGGAAATAGACTTAGTGGACTTTTCCCACATGACTATAGTTGGAATTTGTTTCCCATGTTTATGCCAGGATCTCACATTCTCCCAGTGTTTGCGTTAGTGCAGTACTTAGACCTATAATTACTTTTGTATTACACTGAAAAACTACAAGTTAGTAGAGTAAATACTCACTATTTTGTTTAGCAGATTGTTAGATCTGTGAGAAATGTTAAATTCAGCTGTTGTGGTAGTCATTTGAAAGAAAACCTGATAAGTTTCAGCGGTTGATTTTTTTGAGTCTAGGGGAATGTAAAAACAGACCAGCTGTGACCTTCCAGTTAGCAGTCAGTTAGACAATCACAGAGCATCAGGTTGCCAGCAGACAAACAGACAGATGCAAGGCGAGGGTGTAGTCTGCAGTCTGACCTTGCAGCTCGCAGACAGATGGAGAGAAGCCTTTTGCTCCAGACGCTAAGACAGACTGGGAGGGGTCCTCATAGCCACTGTGCGAGACTGTATATCTGGAAACAATTAGTGCTGATGGGAACCCTGGCCAGATTACTTCTATACGGCGCAGCACAATTCTGTTTGGAGCTTACAGTTTGCTCTTTTGTACAAAGCATTTCACTGTTCCAACACTTTACTTTTCCCACAGCTGACAGCATTGTTTTATAATCCTTTATTTCACTGAAAGCACATTTATGTTTATACTGACAGCTTAGAAGAAGGGGAAAAACCCCAGAAAAGTCATATTTTCACAGCCATTTATGAAATTGAAGTCCTCCTCGAAGTAATCTTTCACTTTTTGTCCGTTCACATTAGTCATGTGAAAACAGTGTTCACTTCTGCAGCGTTCAGCACTAACAACTCCATCAAAAGACAAACCTGCTGTTGACTTTGACTGTACTTTCACCTCAGACATCGCACAGATGCTATTTTTTTGACATCAGTGCCAAAGGGTCCGACCAGGTTTCACTAGTAAAGCCAAAAAGCACGGCAGTGCTGAGAGGCACTCATAGCACACTTCAATAATAAGAGTGCCTGTGGCTTGAAATTTGCTATTTCACATTCTCTTTGTGTTAGAACCTTTGGGCTAGTTTTCTGTTTAAACCACAAGCAAAATACTTGAAGATGAACTTTTTGAAGATGAGTCATTAGGCATGCACTACTGTGTGTTTTGTATTACATAAGAACATAGACAGGGAGTACAGGCACAGGACAAAGTATTTAAAGACAAGAGTCCTGTGCACTGAGGACTGATTTTGTACATCGAACTTCATGTTTTAACATCAACAGTACAGTATATTATATCTTTAAAGGTTCATTCCACCTACTTTATACATGAGTCAGTTTCCACAGAGAGGGCTTCCCAGCCTTAGAAAACTCATTACTTACTACTATTCTGCCTGTGTTTATCATGTCTCCTGGCTCTGGAGGAGTTTTGTTAAGTCTTAGAGAATAATCCTAATGATGACATAACGGTTTTCTCAGCTTGGGTTTTGAGCTTACAAATTTATAAGACAAAGTCTACGTTCCAAACTAGGGCTGTGGAGTGGAAAAGCCATGCTGACCAGGCAGGGGGTGGTCCAACTAAACATATGAATTACACTATAGCAAAGCATTTTTGGAGACTGACCTAAATCTAAGAACTCAGCTTCTACTGGAACATCTAACGATTGCAATAGAAAATCCCCTGAGGTACTACTTTATTATCTAGCTCCATCTGGAGCTGTTCTGGAGCTTTCGACCATATCAGGTTATCAGCAGATTTTCCCAGTTTTGATGTACTTGTAGATATTGAAATATATTATATACTTATATTTATACAGAAAAATTTGCAATATGCAATTTCTGTAAACTGCAAACTTTACCATGTAGAAAGTCCTTAAGGTATCCCAAAAGCTATGTTGTCAGTGAAGGGGCTAATACCATAAAAGCCTTCATAGGGAACAGGACCTATGTGGCTTCTTCAGGCCAACCTGGCTGGAACCCATAGAACCCAATACAATACAATAAGTACAGTTTTTCCCTGTCAGTGCAACCTGGCAACCCGCAACCTGACTGGTTGGGCAGTTAATCCTGGATTCACAGAAAGATTGGCTGTATGCTACTATCTCACCTGTCCTTACACTGCAAAGACAGTCTTTAAACGCACATGAGAGTAAATAATGGTAAGTCGAGCTATGTGCGTGTCTTTTTGAGTAACTGGCTTTTGTATACTTGGAAAGATAAATTAATCCACACTTCCAGAATCAAAAACCTGTACCACTGTAGAGACACAAACAATGCATCTGTCCAGCTGCAGACAAGCTGAACAATTTGATGATACTTATTGCGAATCATTGTCTAGGTTTGGAATGAGCTGTTGTGACCATGGACAGTCTACATATAGCAACACTAAAAAAGTGACAACATACAAATTTAAATCCAGAATATCCTTGAATTTGAAACCTAAATGTTGGCTTGTTTGGACCCTACAGTTTGCAGACTGAGCTGGGTTGGCAGATCAGTGAAGCCTAGGAAGGGCTGGGTGCTTTGTGGACTGGGCAACAAGAAGGGACCTAAACATTCCCAAAAGTGGCTTTAGAGACATCGACAGACCTTGAAAGGAGCCGATTGAGGTAGTTTGGACATCTGACATGGTCAGGTGTTTCAGGTATGTTCAAATGGTAAGAAACCCCAGTTAAAAAAGGATGGATGGATGGATGGATGGATGGATGGACGGACAGATGGACAGATGGAGATATTATGTGATATGATTCAAAGCAAGTCTAGTCAAGATAGTCAGTCAACAGAAGCTGCAAATGTGTTTTAGGATAGCTGAGAAATTTATAGATATATTTTGTGAATATAGTAGCCAGTGTCAAGATTTCACGTTGGACCTCAGAAGTATTATGAGCACAACATGTCTAAAGGTTATTACTCCTTGCATGTGGGCTGGTTCTTCTTCTTATGTAGGGCTTCTCTACTCTAAATGAGCACTCAAAGCTCTTTAAACAACATCCCTCATTCATACTTGCATTTTTTTTCTACCTAAGTAGAAAAAATCTTCTATGTAACATTTACACACATCAGCACTCTGATGGATTCACTGGAGAGCAAACTGGGGTTCAGAATCTTGTTCAGGGATACTTTGGCATGCAGACTGAGCAACCAGGAATCAAACTACCAACCTTTCAATTAGTGGATGACCTGCTCTGTCACCTGACCTACAGCCACCCCAAGAGCAAGGGAATCCTGCAATAACTTTTTAAATTAAAGCCTGTTTTCACCTTAATGAATGGGGGTCTACAAGATGTTGTATGTCTATTCATAAAAGTCAAATAAGCAGCTGCAAACAGGTAAACAGCATTAAATTATTTCTATGTTTGAATGGGTGTATTGCAGTAAATGGAGATTTGTGTTACCGGCATTTGCTAAATAATCAAATTCGGGTCAACAAGCTCTGTAGTACACTATTTATCTAACAGTAAACAAACTTTTAAAGCAGCCCTAAGCTTTATGTGAATCTGTATGAGAGCACGGTTTCCCTCTGACAGCCAGTAAATAACCATCCAGTAAAACAGACACTAAACAAACACTCCTGAAACCAGTTTGACATCTCAGGCACCCTCACTGTGAGAGACTTGAATTTAAATGTGAGCCTTTAAAGAAAAAAAGAAGCATAATGATAGAAAAACACTGAGTTGTTTTGATGTTGAGGAATTTTTAAGGTAACATCTTGACCTGTGTCGCTGCACATCACAGAGTGAAACACCTGTCTGGGAAGTAGAAGCCCATGAAGCAAAACGTCAGGTTTTTTTTAAACGCTCGAAGTAACATTTACCTTGGCAGCGAATGAGACGAGGCAGTAGCGTGTGATTAAAGGAGATGTTTTTATTCAAGGCTTTCACGGGAAGCTAATTAACCGAGGTATGCAGTCGTGTGCCAGGCTAATAGGGGGAAGCTGCCGTTCCTGCAGGGAAGCAGTGGCCTCAGAAAGCTACAGAAGATGTGTTTACATTCACAGCCTCCTCTGTGTGAGCCGCAAGATGTTCAATTCAAACTATTCACGACATGATTTTTTTTTCCCCAAGTGAAAAACGAAGAAAAGCTTGGATGTGGTCAAGCTCACTTTTACCGCAAGATGAGAAAATTTGGCAGAGGAGAGCTCAAATTATTTCTCCTTTTAAACATGGTGATAAAGGTTACTTTGAAATGTAAATAAGTATAAGCACCCAAAAAGGAACTAGTGCAAAGTTACCCTTTTAATTCCTGCTGAGCAGAGCTGCTGGGTTTAGTTTGGCAATATCAAACTGAAAGCATATTGTTGTCAGGGGGACTCAAGATGTGCTCTCTTCACTGTATATATTAAAGATAGACATGGGTCTCCCAAAGTGAAGCCACTGTAGAAGTGCTTTAAACCTGCATTCTTTCGAGCGTCCATCAGGGGGCAGCTCCTGAAGTGGGACTGTACCAGAAGTCTACTTCTCATTTGATCTCTGACCTTATTGAACACTTTCTCCAAATGAAACTGATTTTATCCATCACTAGTTTAAGATAATTAATACAATATTATGTTAATTTTTAAAATCTTGATCCCATTTAGAGTATAACAGGGTAGAATTTAAAGCACTGCTACTTTCTGATTGACAAATTGTTATTGCATGCGTGTGCAGTGTCCATGGTCTCTTATGCAAGACCACCACTTGGTTTCAAAAACACAAGAGGGTTGTCAGCCAAAATGCTGAATTTGAGTTTACAAACCAAATCAGTGATATCACTTTGAGAGTCTGTGGTGTTCACAGAGGGAACATGGCTGTCTTAAGTCAATAGGAATGGCTTTTCCCATCACATCTGGTACACTTGAAGGACAAACTGAGCTGAACATTCTTGTACATTTCCACTCACTGCACCACCGTGGTGTCAGTGAACAACACTGGACTGGTACTTTTATCAGCAATCACACACACATACACACATGTGCTTTCGCTCTGTCTCTTTAAGCACTTTGTCTAGCATTCAATAGAAACTGAGAGAAATGAGTGGGGAGCCCCGACCTTCCTATTGGTTGATGACCTGCTCTATACCTCCTCAGCCACAGTTAATATTCAATCAGGTTCTTTCTACAAGGACAAAATCATAAAAATGTGACGCCAAAAAAGGACAGAACTTGATTTTAGTTGCTGCAGTGTGACAGCATGTACAGGTGTGTACAGGTGCCTTGGCCACTGCTGTCAGTATAGTATTCTTTATAAAGAACTGAACTGTTTACAGTAGCCAGCTAACCTACCTTTTCATAGGTAATCATATATTTGTGTCTCATTTGTTTAGTCTGCAGAGAAAAGAAATGTAAAATGACTTTTGTAGTGGAAGAGGGAGTTCTTTGGCTGCTCCCTTAACAGGAGCACTACATCCTTGAATCTTCCTGTCTCTCTGATATGCTGTTTTTTAAATATTATTTTTTTGGTTTTCACATTTTTTACTGGATAGCAAGTAGAGATGGACAGGAAATTGGGGGGAAGACATGAAGCAAAGGGCCACAGGTCAGATTCAAACCCAGGATTTGGCATTCTAGCCATTTAGTATGTGGTTGTCTGCTCACACACTGAGCTAACCCAGCACCCTGGTATACTCATTAATAATCTTTTCATTGATCAGTCCCAATGAAAATCTTGACATCTTTAACTCTCTTAAAATCTCCACCTACTCCACCCTGCCTGCACTCTCTCCTTCACCTCTCTTGTGTACAGTCTGTTGCTTTGGATGGTTGACCCCAGGTATTTAATCTCATCCACCGTCAAACCCTCTGCTTCTTGCAGCTTCACTGTTACACCTGTATCCCTCTCATATATACACATGTATTCTGTCTCGCTTCTACTGACTTTCATACCTCCACCTCCCCACCTGCTCCCGTAAACTCACTACAGATCAAAATGTCGTCTGTGAACATCAGTAGTAGAGTTTTGTAGTGGAATAGAGACTATGACATGAAAAAGTCAACAAGAAGTGTCGTCTTATATATCTATTTTATTGAATAATCTAGTGTTAATGGGTAAATTAGGTTTTAGGGGGGGTTGTAGGTACGTTTTAAAGCTCACAAATCTGCACCTGACGTACGATTGTTATTCACCTAAATCTGATAAAGAAGTGACCAAGTGGGTTTTTTGTATTGTTGTTTTCTTTTAAGTGAACAATTCTTTTCATCTCAGATCTTTAAAAAAATTTCAAATCACTCTGAAGGAGCTGCAGTTAATGCCTCTGCTGTAGTTATAGCACAGTGTGTGGCCGGGCCGATGCCATATTTAGAAAACCATCATCTGTTCAGGCTGGTCCATCTTTAGGGCCACAGAGACTTGATGACCCCCAGAATTCACAGTTCTTTTAGCTGCTGGCATTTGTAGGTCTGAAAAGTTAATTCTGATCAGTAGTGATGGTTTTCATGATGGTGTCAAACTTCCTGGCAGGACTGAAGTCAGGTTGCCAAAATACCGCCTGGTTTCATCAACCGTCATGAGGTCCACAGGATGAAGCGCTCAGTGAGAACCCAGAGAGTCAGAGATTATTTCTAAGTTTAGAAACCCGCTCGACCTCCAGCTGAGAGGTCACAGAAACAGAACAGATGCTGTACTGGACCCACATGTAGTTGTGTTTAGGTGAAGACCATCTGACTTCCACATCCATGTGTGTGGCAGTAAATCTCGAGCTGTGATGAGCTTCTGTTGTTTGTTGAAAGAGTTATAGCCCAAAATTCTCATCTGTGTCTCTAGTCTAAACAATTTCCAGGATACAGGATTTAAATAGGCAGTTTCCACTCTCTCTTCCTTTGACAGCTCAGAAACCCATCCGTCCTCCGGTTATATCTGTACAGATGTTCCCAGGCTCTCAGCCTGTTACTATAGTTTCCACCTGTGAGACTATTTTACAGCTAGTGAAAAATGCTTTGTCCACAGGAGATGAAAATGATATCTTCCCTTTCCCTTCTACCTAACTAAATGATTTATGAGAAAATTTGACCGAAAAATGCAATCCACCTTTCAACTATGCCTCTTTGGCATTAAATTGTCAGTATATTATACCTAGGTCCATTACCCCAAGTAATCTTAAACCCAACTATTTCATGCAGGCTGTGCCTGAAAAAGATTAGGTCTCATGCATGTTTCCAGGCCGAACATTTTCCCCCACTGCAGCCTTTAAATAGACTCAGTTTCCAGCTTGACAGTTTATCTGCCCACCAACCCCATTGTTAAATCTCCACAAATCATACCAGGCTCCAGATCCATTATTGGTCTCCACTGCTTGTCTCTTCATAGACAGCCTTCAAAGGGTTTCCATCGGTTTCCAACCCTTTCTGTCAGTAATGGACCAGTCCCTTCTCCATTGTTAAATATCTACAGATCATCATCCAATTCATTTAAAATTTCCCCTCTGAGTGTTTTTGCAGACTGACTCCAAACTGTGAAACAAAGGAGCAATTTACTGTTCCAGCAAGTCTTCATTAGCCTGTTTGCTTTGCTGCTGAAACAAAGACACTGCAAATGACATGTTATGCACTTATTCTGCTGTTGTGATCGAGTTCTGCCTTCCTTATGGAGTTGCTGTGCGTGCAGCGTTGACGCAAAAGTATGTGCACCGTGCTTTTGGAAAGACAATTAAAATACCCGACATCTTAATTAAGTGCAAAATAATAATAAGTTCTCCCTGGGTTGTTTTCAGCTTTTACGCTCTCACCATCTCTCTGCAGTCAGCCACCGAGTTCAAAGAAGCAGAAATATGCAGGCAGGAAAATCATTTTGAGATCTTGGCTTCATGTTCGGTTTAGTGGTACATAGATGGTTTGTTTGAAGGCCAAAGCCATGGAACATTCCTCGAATAGTCTGCCAGCTACCACTAATGGAATTTAGTTTAATGGACAGCTGAGTGGAGGTAACACAACTACAGCCTGAAATGTGGACAAAGTTTGGGGAAAACATACTGGGTTTGCAAGCATATGTGTATAGATGCACATTTATAAAGCGAGCATAAATCAGAACAAAAGCAAACTCTGACCTTCGTGACGGCTGTAATAGCATGCATTAGTTTTAATTAGGTGTATCTAACAAACTGGCAACATGGTGCCGCAATAAAGTCCACTAAGTACTTCTGCACTGGTTGGATAAATGCATCTACTAAACCTCATGCACTTTTTTTAAACAAGCAAGAAATGGAAAGTACATAAAAGCAAACTGAAGGCAGACACTTTTAGGTGCACTGTGTGTACTGAAGGTGTTCGTAGTGTATCTGACCTGGTTCGGAACAAAAGTGAAACCTCAGGACAGAATGTTTTGTGCGACTGCTAATTTTGGTTTTTATATTCCTGTTTAACTTTGAAAGTGCTGGGAAGGCCTACTATTACTGCAGCAGTGCTGAATGCAGACAGTGTCCGCGAAGCTTGGAAAAGGTGAGGAGATGCCCCACGGGACACAGAGGCCTGCTCTGTGTCGTCAGCACCAGCTATGAAGTCATCAACCGTGGTGTGATAGAACACACATATGAGGTGTTTAAGAAAACTGGGAATTATTTCCACTTTCCAGAGGCGGCTAAATGAGGAAAGCGTTGTTCCCAGAACCTGACGTAGGCATATGAAAATGTAGTGTGGTCAGACACTGAGTCTGTCATCACCACAGATCCTAAAGTTGGTGAGCTCCCAGCTGACATGCTTCTGCTGCCTTGTGATGTCACACAGTGAGAATGAATGAAGCACTAACGTTATGAGGCTATAACGAGCAAGCGGCGACTAGCGTAAATCTGGACTGTAAGAGGCAGGCCTTGACCTCAAATTACTATGCAGGCCACATGATCTTATGTGATGTCATGGCTAAAGTTTAACCTAATGGTGAGGCCGAATGTGCAAAGGGTTATTTTTATCTTTATCTACAGTACCTGGCAGTTTTGGTTCACTCTTGTCAGTCTGATCAGCATCATAAACATTGTATTCAGGTTTACAGGCTCTTGTTTTCATCACTACAAGACAGACTGACAAAGTTAGCAACTAGCATCCAAACACAGTGGGAAGTTTGACAGCAAGAGTCAGATATGAGGCAGACATGATAACTGAAGATATGCTAGTTTCACTTAAACAGAAGATTAGAAAAACGTTGCCTGCTCTGACGAGTTTCAATTTCTTCTGTGACATTTGGATGGTAGGGTCAGAATTTGGTGTAAACAAAAGCATGGATCCATCCTACCTTGGATCAGTGGTTTAGCTGCAGGCGGTGGTGTAATTCTGTCAGGGATATTTTTTGCACTCTTTGGACCCATTAATACCAACTGAGCATCATTTAAACACCACAGCCTACCTGAATATTCTTGCTGACCAGGTCAGTTTATGTAGTTTATGGCCACAGTGTACCTATCCTCTGATGGCTTCAGAATCAAATAGAGAACACTTTGGTGGGACAGGAGTTTCCCATTATGGAGGTAAAGCAACTCTGTGGTCCTATTATGTCAACATGGACCAGAATCTCTGAGGGATGTTTCCAGCACCTAGCTGTGTGGCATGATTTAAAGCAGTTCAAAAGGCAAAGGAGGGTCCAAGCTAATTCTAACAAAGTGTACCTATTGAAGTAGTTGGTGAATTATTTAACATCTGACAAGATGACAAACTGCATTTTATTTTCACTCCAACTATAACAATCAAAAGTAAACTAGCAAACTAAACAACAGATTTTTCCACTGTGTAAAATTGTCAGTTAGCATACAGACATGTTTAATAACAGTGGTGCTAAAAAGCACAAAGCTGTCCAGACTCCCCTGTAACACCACCACAGCTCCATTATGGATTCTAACCAACTCTCTGAGGCAAATATCTCAGTCTATACTTAGCCCTGACATATCTGAGCCTGCCACACACAGAGCCATATGTTTCCTTTGGCCACCACAGCCATCACGTCCACACATCCAGATCTGCAAAACAGGGAGAATGCAGCCAGTCAGCCTGCTGTTATTCAGAACGGAAAAAAAAATTCCTGAAGCTGACAGGCCAAAGTTAGGGAGTGCTCGCTTTGACAGCATCATAACAACATCCAGAAAGATAAGTTTCCTAACCTAGGCCCAGGGTTACGGTGGCTGTCCGGGACACAGCTGACCTTAAACGAAGCAGCATTTGTTACAACTGCAAACATCTTCAAACCACATTTCCAAAAAGCAGCTTAAAAACTGCCTGTGATGCATGTATCAAAAGACTAAATAAACAGCCTGACAGACTCTAGATTACTCCGCATGTCAGATAACAATGTCAGTCAGAGTGTTGTTTGTGGCAGGAGTCTATTTCTCCATCAAGCTGTTTCCTTCAGATATCCCTGAACTTGAATTTAGGTCCTGAGGCTGTAATGACTGACAACACACACACACACACACACACACACACACACTGTTTCTGGTCTGTTTAAACAGACCAGAGACTCATACACACACCACACTTTCTCTCACAACTATGGTCCAGGAGTCCCTACTGTACTGAGCCAGCACAGAGAGAGAACATATCCTTTTTAGGAAAAGAGCAGACGCCCTTATATGGGGAAACTTCCTCTGTAGTAACAGCCCAGTCTGCTGGCTTTCTCACTCACATTCTTTCAGCTCCAGGTTTCTCTGGGAGTTTTTCATTTCCGATTCGCTGGCTGGAGAAGGAGCAGGGCGGCCTTTCATAAGAGTCTAGCCTGGTGTGTGATCCCCATTTTTTTGAAAAAATTAAAAAAAATACACAAACCTCCGTCTAGGTCCTTTCCTGCAATCTCCACTTTGGGGTTTGATGTAATAAAATAAGCCTGGCTAGGGACATGGCACACCTGGCCTTTCAAGTTTCTCATAGACTAAACCTCATTAGGCAGGTGAGAAGTCAGAGAGCACGCAGCCTTTGTTCTCTTCGTATTTGCCTCATGTGTCTTTGTGGGCTGGGCTGCACTTTCACTGAAGTCAGGATTTGTAATCATCATTTACCCTGACTAAGACCAAATGCAGTCAAAACTTCTTGTCAGATGTGAAACAAAATCTCCGGCCTTTTCAGAATCCTCTGAAAAATGTTGTCTTTCGGGAAGTAAGAAAAGCCGCCTAAGACTCAAATCAACAAACATCCATTTCGGGAAGTGCCACTGGGACTGAGAACATTAGTCTTTGTTCCCTTAATACTTGTCCTGCATACCTTGGCTGAGCTGCTTATTCAGCTCAGGTAACTCAGAAAACTGACCATTAGGATAATGAGCAGGATGTACACCGGATGCATTCTTTTAACTGTTTGATGAATATTGGCCAGGTTGCCAGATAAATTTAGATTTAGCCGTGGTGTAAAAACTTTCTATTTTTTTTATAACAAAGCAAAAACAGTGACAGAACTAAGTCACTTTTGCCACTTTTGCCACAGTATTAACAGCCTGTCTTTATCACCTGTATGACGGTGATAACCTGTCTTGGTTAGCAAGGTGCATTCAGGGACTCTATGGGTCTGATACCCACTAATTACCACTTACTGGGCCACTCACTCCTAGACATGGATAATGTTAAGTCTTAATGTAGTTGACAAAGGTATAATATAGAGTGCCATGCAAAAGTCTTTAACCATCCTTCATTTCTACATCTTTTGCTAGGAAAATCAGAAATAGGAGCAGAAATTCACTGCAACATGCAAACATGAGCAGAGTTTAAAATGTGCTTCAATTTAATACTTAGGATGACCACCTTTATTTATCTATTTATCAGCCTGAACTCTCTTAGGCAAACTTTCTTTTCATGTTTGTATTTCAGGAGTCTTCAGGAATAGTTTTCCAGACTTCTTAAAGGACATTTAAAGCTCTTCTTTGGATGTTGGCTGCCTTATGTTCTGTTCTCTCTCAAGATGATCCCACACTGCTTAAAAAATGTTGAGGTCTGGACTCTGGGGAGACCAGTCCATGACTGTGTTCCATTGTGTGTTTTTCCATCCAGGTATGCTTTTATTACATTAGAAGTACTGGTGATCGCCCTGTGTGTGGGGCTGGACTGGTCAATGCATTAAGAAGCTAACCGCGCTAACGCGTTGACACGGGGAAGCCCCAAGCATGGGGCGATCCGCAGTAACTGTTAACGGAGAATTGCCGCATTAATGCAGTAATGGCGTTAACGTCATTTTAACGAAATTAACGCTGACAGGACTAATTTTGAGACATGCATTTTGAAGCTGCTAGTAACAAAGTGCCTGAAGATAGAATATATAATTGCCTGTTATGTGTAGACACAACACTGGTTCATCGATTGAGTTTTGTGCCCTTGTTGTGCTTGTGAATTACTTCCTCTAAAAACAGTCAGGTACAAAGAATGGATAGAAAATAGTGAAAAAGCACCCAATCTCCAAAGAACCTTTGAAAGCCTGAAAACCTATTGTTTAAGACTGTGTCCATTATCTTTACTGGGTAAAGAAGCAATGTACAGCAATGTTCACCAGCCTGTTGCAGGGCTAACATTTCATTTCATTTCATTTCATTTATTTATTTCACACTTGGTACAACAGTTCAAACCAACCAACCACACTTTCTATCAAAAAGCACTACAACCATGTGTGAAAAGGAGCAGGAAGAAGAAAATACATTCACATTCACAGCTAATTGAAAAATCCAAATGAACCTGACCTCATGCACTTCTTTGCGAGGCAGATGAGATGGAGTACCTGCAGAAAACCCATGCAGACACAGGGAGAACATGCATATATGCAACTCCACACAAAAAGGCCCTGTCCTGTATTGACACTCAGGACCTTCCTGATGTGACGTGCTCACCACCCCTCCACCGTGCTGAACTGCTCACAATTACTTATAAAATATACAAAATATAAAGAAATGATGGCAGATTCAAGACTTTTGTACAGTACTGAGCTGTGTGTGTGTGTGTGTGTGTGTGTGGAGGGGCAGGGGGCGTATTTCTGCTGTATAGCTGGAAGCTCTTGGTGTCAGCCTCATGTGGTTGTATGTGGAACTGCAGGTTCTGGCACTGACAGTTGCCATTATTAGCACAAAGGGCAAATTTTCACTAATAATAAGCCAGTAATATTTTTTTTAAAATCACAACTTTTACTCATAATCAGATATTTCTGTATTTTCCAATTGGCACTGTTACTCAAGCAAAGAAACCTCTCTGAGTTGCTCCACATTCAGATGAGTCTCTTTCTGCAGAACAAATTCACTGAGAGAGTCTGGAGGGAATCAGGTCAGGTATATCACGTACAGCACATGAGGAGGGATTCAGAAACAAAACGCTTCATTCACGGTAATGAGTTCTTAATGATAATGTGTTTAAAAGAGTAGCTAATAATCCAATCTGCAGTCCAGCCACTGATGTCAGTGCACAAGAATGCCACTGCAGTGTCTCAGAAATAACCACATGGGCATAGAAGACAAAGCCTCTAGACAACAGCTGCCAGGTCTCTGTGCTGGAACAAGCACCTTGACAAATAACCAGCTCAAGTTATTGACTCAAATGAATTTCCTTTCACTAACCGCTTGCTGTTAATGTACTAAATACGTGCTGTCATGTGCCTTTGAAGCCAGGGCTGAGGAATGCTGTTGTAGGCTTAAAGTTTTAACCACATATCAAACTTCTTGGAGTTTGTTTAATTATTATATGTTTCTGCTTATGAGCTTCTACCTGTTTTATTTCCACTGTCCTTCCTCTTCGTCAAGTTATTCGAGGGTTCACTTTTGAACTGTTGCTGCCTTTCCCCTTTTCTTTCTTTTTGAAAAATTAATATTTATAGGTACTGGCTGTCTGTTTGTGAAGTCAGTCTTTAGGAATTCCCAGTGTGGGGTCTCAGGACTGTAACCAGACTTAACCTCCGAATCCAGATGAAAGGTGCTCTGAGAGAGAGACGGTGTTGTTTGGCCGAGCAGCAGAGCCTTGCCTTCAGACAGCAGGAATGTGGGATGTCTGGAGTGGGGGGCAGGAAGCGAGGAAAGAATGCCAAGTATGTCCATGTTTGTCCAGGGCTGGCTCTCCATTCAGCCCCCAGTGACGTGCTGCGAGGGCCAGCGGGTATAAAGGAGGCTCCACTCTGCAGTCAGAACTCAGATCAACTCTTCTACCGAAGCTAAACTCTAGCTTTCACCAAGAAAGGAAAAATAAAAAAGACAGTGAGCCGGAGCAGCAGTTGGGAACAAGACAAGAGATCAACTTGATCAGAAAAGTTTCTCAAGCTCAAAACTCTGACGCTAAAGGAAGACTTTTTCCGAGAAGGTGTTTTTGGAAGAATCTAAATTAATTACTAAAGACAAGAGAAGATGGTTGCAAGAATGATTTTGCTGCCTCTGCTGTGCATCATGCTTTCCTACATGGTAAGTCAGAAAAAAAATTACTTCATTTTAGTGTTTTGGTGTAGGCTTTGGCTTTAGCTGGACTTGAATGGTGAAGCCAGTGCTTTAAACTTGTCTTAAGAGGCAGTGTGTTGGATGTGTGTCTGTGTTTCTAGCACACAACTCGGGCATGATATTTACCAGAGAATGTGTGTGTGTGCCTGTTTTCAGGCTGCAGGTCAGGAGTGCAGCGGCCAGTGTTCGTGCCCGTCCACCCCTCCTCAGTGCCCCCCAGGTGTCAGCCTGGTGCTGGATGGCTGTGGCTGCTGCAGGGTGTGTGCCAAACAGATGGGGGAGCTCTGCACTGAGAAAGACGTCTGTGACCCGCACAAAGGCCTCTACTGTGACTTCGGAGCTCCCAACAACAGACGCATAGGAGTTTGCACAGGTGTGCCACTCATAGCTGATCTTTTCTATGACGTCTGCCTAGAATAAATCCAATGTATGAGGCAAATCATGACCCTTCTCTTGCAAATTCTACTCAACAGCTCGAGACGGAGCCACTTGTGTGTTTGGCGGCACAGTGTACAGGAGCGGAGAGACTTTCCAGAGCAGCTGCAAGTACCAGTGTACCTGTCTGGACGGAGCCATCGGTTGTGTGCCTCTTTGCTCCATGGACATCCGGCTGCCCAGCCCAGACTGCCCCAACCCAAGGCGTGTGAAAGTGCCTGGAAAGTGTTGTGAGGAGTGGGAATGTGGTTCTTCCGACACAAAGGAGAATGAAACTCCCACCACAAAAAGCTTCATGGGCCCTGTTTTGTCTGGTAAGTGTCTGTTTTTGAATAAAACAAGGCTACAGCAGGCTACAGCATAATTAGGACAGTTTTTCTAACCCAGTGTTTCCTCCTGTGTTTACAGCATACAGGAAGGAGGAGACCTATGGCCCAGATCCTTTTATGATGAGAGAGAACTGCCTGGTTCAGACGACTGAATGGAGCGCCTGCTCAAAGACATGCGGCCTGGGAGTATCTACCAGGGTCACCAACGATAACCGTGAATGCCGCCTAGAAAAACAGACCCGGCTGTGCATGGTGAGACCATGCGAGTCTCAGCTGGAGCAGAGCATTAGGGTGAGTTCTCGTTAAACAGCA
The DNA here is from genome assembly GCF_013358895.1 of Oreochromis aureus. Classification (NCBI taxonomy): domain Eukaryota; kingdom Metazoa; phylum Chordata; class Actinopteri; order Cichliformes; family Cichlidae; genus Oreochromis; species Oreochromis aureus. The sequence continues at coordinate 6,238,073 of NC_052956.1, forward strand.
CCACACTCGTGACCTTTGGGCATATCAGTAAAAGAATCCCTGCTGAAGTTGCTCTTTCCTCTTTTTTTCCTCCTGTAGAAAGGGAAAAAGTGCATCCGTACTCCCAGAGTCTCCAAACCCATGAAGTTTGAGATCTCTGGCTGCACCACCACCAAGTCCTACAGGCCAAAGTTCTGCGGTGTCTGCCTGGACGGCCGCTGCTGCACCCCGCACAGGACCACCACCCTGCCCATGGAGTTCAAATGTCCCGATGGAGAAGTAATGAAGAAGCACATGATGTTCATCAAGTCCTGTGCCTGCCACTACAACTGCCCCGGGGAGAACGACATCTTCGAGTCCATGTATTACAAGAAGATGATGGGAGACATGGCGTGAGCCGCTCCTGGACGATAGGCGCTTTTGACTTGAAAACAAACACAACTCCATCTCATTTTGCAGCTCAGTATATATGTTTATCATGTTTTATTTTGCCATTTTCTCATTGTAAAAGTAACCCAGGCACTCGTCTTAGTGCCTGTATGTTTTGTACAGCTGATGAAGATCAGCCTCATAGACTCAGACAGAGGGTTGCTTAGCAGCTCCAAAAGATCCCTGCACTATAACTTCTTTTTTTTCTTTTTTTTTTTTTTTTTTTGACAACCCTGCTGTCAGGTTTCCGCCCAAATCCCTTGAAAGCCTTTTTACAAACCCGTCCATTTTACTGTATGCATTTTATACCTTATCTAAACCTTGACCTCCTCTCTAAATGAGGTGTCTAATAAGTCCCTCCACCCTCCCAGTCCAAGACCAGACCTGTAAACTCTAAGCAGCTGTAGAGGGAGCATGCAGTCCACAGCAGGCCAGTGTTCCCCTGTCCAAACAGGTCTGAATGTGTCCTTGTATGTGTGTGTGTGTGTGTGTGTGTGTGTGCGTGTCTGAATTTTAGCCTTGTCTGTGTGTACGCTTTTCACTGTGCTTACAGAGTAGAGGAAAGGTCAGAGTTTCTGCCCTGGATGAGAAAGCAAGCAGCATGCTGAGTTTAGGGTTAGATAATGGAGTACAGTGGGCTTTGCCACGGCACTGAGAAAAGAAGAAAAAAACATTTTGACTATTCAGACTGATTCAGGTCAGAAGGAGGGGAAAAAAGCATCTACAGGAACAAAATGTCTATTTTGTACAAAAAAATAGAAGAAGAAGAGACTGGAAGAATTTTAATTTCATTCCTTTAAAAAAATACTGATGTATATACTTTGTATATATGTGTACAGTTTAAGTTAATTTAAAAAGCCAAATGTTTTCTGTGCTTCGAAATGTATCAGTGGTGTATTTTTGGTTATTTTTTACTATTTTATTGAGAAGTGTGACAAAAATGTTACATGTTTCACTTTGTAGCTGGAAATAAAATCTTATATTTTTTATACAAAATGAACTGGTCTGTCTTTAACTTTGATCTGAGACTGAGATCCTGCTCCACACCGGCTGTATTAGCTCATGGCTTTCAGCCGACATTTGAAAGCACATTTAACAGTAGCTCTGCTAAACTGTTAGATTTTGACACCTTATGAACTCGTATATCACTCACTCAGAAAAAAATAACCTCAGTCATCAGAGCAGGCCTTCAGGCTCAAGTGATTTAAAGGGGCATTCAACATAAAGAATGTCTTTGTTTAAGCTAATTGAACTAATCTATAAAAATTGCTCCATTTATCCACGACATGGATGCCTTACATATTCATGCTGGTTTTATGCAACATGATGCATTGCAAGTACTCAAGAAAGCTGAGTGTCATGCAATTAAATTATGTACATAAAAGCAGACAGAAATATTATAAGAGAGGATGTTTTAAATTTAATGGCATATGCATTTGTTCGTGTGTTTTCTAGTTATTTTTGTAAAACACATAAAGGAAAATGGAAAAGATTCCATGCAAACATGACCATTGTGCATTTTAATCATGCTGTTGCGTTACTTGCCTTTGAAAAAGAGGTAAGAGATGGTCTAATGCTGCCATCTGGTGCCCTTTCAAACTCACAACCTTAAAAACCCTGGACTATATTTGTAACAGCTGGCTGAATAGTGTAGAGATGCAAAGTTCCAAATATAACTAATACAAAATATCCAATAAACACTATCACCATTGTCACTGTTATCTGTGATCTCTGATTATGTTCAGTAACAAAATTTTTCTGTTGAATTTTCTGTGCGAAACCTACCTTCAGATGCAGCATTCAGGCTTTCCAAGACTGCATTTGTCTGACTGTACATGATTCAGTTTCGAGCCATGCCTACAGTAGCTATATTTACTCGAGTTGCCAAAGAAAGCACAACTTTCACTTTTTAGTTTCTCCTCTGCCCACATTGTGTTCTTGACTCCTTCCAATCCATGTTTCGCTCTGCAGCTCTTGACATATTGCTGTTAAAACGTAGGATAAAAAAATAAAAAAATCAGCTAACACTGCATGATTCAAATCTAGATATTTTCTTCTTAATAGTAACAACCAGAGAATTTTCATATTGCTGCCAAAACCAAAGGTTAAATTGCCCGTTGAAAAAGAATGTGTCAACAGCCTGTGTGTCATGCTGATGATTCATATTGTCAGCTTTGTCGCCCACAAACAAGCACAGACTGTATCTACACTTGTAATTGAAGTTTGCAGTGGATCCTATGGGTTCGTGTGGTTTGTGTAGATCAATCTATACAGTGTGACGGTCCTGTAATGACTCTTAATATGCTCCCTTTAATATGTTAATAATTAGCTGACTTTAGAGGCATAAAAAACATTCACCAAATTAGAGAATTCCAGATAAACTATTCAATTTATTGATTTTCTTACATAAATTCAGTACAGATCACACCCCAGACATTAATCCGCTAAAAATCACTTATTGCCTTGGCTTGATTTGCATCAACTGCATCTATGACAATCATCTAAGTCTTCTCTATCTTTAACTTTGTAAGTAAATGAGCATTCCAGAAAGAGCTTTGTACATGTATACATGCCATTACTGTACAACCTCACCTTGTAGGTGTATACCTGGATTTGCCTTAACCTCTCACAATGAATCAGTGCGCACCGTTGAAATAATCTAAAAAGCAGAAGAGATACGTTTACAGAAACAGAGACATGATTGTCGGAGAAAATGAAGCTGAACAAGTCGCCTTTCTTCGGGAATCTTCTGAAATGTTACGCACGCAAATGCACGGTATGCGCGCACTTGTGTGTTGTTAGTATGCACGTCTAGCTGCAATGTGCATCTACTGTATGCTACTCTATGTGAACGTCACGAGTGAGGCCGCGGCGGTCGGGCCTCCTCAGGAAAAATAGCGGAAAGACAAAATCTTGTCACACATTCACACGCTCTATCTGTGGAAACCAGGCAGCTGGTAAAGCGGAGGAGGACGAGGAGGCAGAGGAGGCAGAGGAGGTTGCGGTGTCAAACTTTGTTCCAATCTCTCTCTCTCTCTCTCTCTTTCGATTTCTCTCAGCCTCGCCGCAGCTCGTGGAGTTTCTGGGCAACATTTTCAAGCTCTGACTCGATGGCTGCCAGACTTTCAATCTCCGGCTCCTGCAGGTATAATGAGAGGACAGCGTGTGAGAGAAGAGACACCAGCAGTGCAAACAATCATATTTATCCGTGGCTCGAATGTCCTATCTATTAGAGAGAGCGCACATAACGTCCAGAATGGCATCCTTTACCTTCACTTTAATAACAACTGTGTAGCAGTTTGCATCCATCAAGGCTATTGCAGTGTAAATAGCTTCCTTTCAAGATATTGCAGGGAGTCAAGCTGTAGGAAGAATTCTGCTTTAGAAGCAAACAGGTAAAACATCCTGAGGAACAATTTCATTGCACTCAGGAAGAAGGATTTCCTTCTTACTTGCTAAGAGAAATCCCTCATATCTAAATACGAATGCATCATTAGCAGAGTTTAGCGCTCTTGAAGACTAGAAACAGCCACACACTGTATATCAAAGATGGATGCAACTCCCAGTTCTAAGAGGAACATTCTGCATTCTTTCTAATGGCCAGCAGGGGGCGACCCCTGTGATTTCAAAAAGAAGTCTGGTTGTGCAGATGTCTGATGGAAATCGAGACTTTGGATCCTTTGATCAGGTTTTCTGATGCATTTCACAGCTTATTGAATGCGCCATGATGTTCTTTGGTATACTCTTATAGCTGAACAACACAAAACAGAGATGTCCATCTCTAAGATCTATGGTTTACCTCCCAAAAAGATAATTACACACTCATTGTTGTTTTCCCCCCAAAAGGAAGGGAGTACGTACTCGGTTCTGTTTGCTTGTCTGTCTGTTTGTTAGCAGTCTAGCGTCCACAGTTTTCAAGATATCATTTTCAAATGTTGTGTGGCGGTAGACACCCAATAACAGCTCAAGATGATTTCATTTTGGTGAAAATCATGTCCAGGTCAAGCTCACACCAAATGTAAAAATCTGTAAAACTTTAAACATAATTTTTTATAGCTTGTCTTATCAGCTTTACAACAAGGACTCTTTATTTTTTCAGCACGGTGCCTTACAATGGCACAGTGATGCTGTAACAGGCTGATGTCACCATGTTGTAATAAAAACATCATAAAACATCAAAGTTTAAGTATCGTCTTTGTGCTCTTTGAGTGTTCTTGTTTGTTTCGTTATTAATTAGCAGTTTTATTGGAGGTTATAAAAGAACAGTTTCCAGTTTTTATTTTAAGCTAAGTTATGGCTTGCTATATCTCCTAACATGTGGAAAGATTCCTTTAAGCGATTTAGCACTTTTTATTTTTGTTTCTCAGACTGTGAATCTTACAAAAGAAGGGGAGAGCACACCTCTGACTTTCTGCTGGCGCTCCCTTCTTCCTCCAACCCCCTCCTCTCCTCCGGTGTCCTTCGAGCAATCATCTGCAGCTCCTTCTCCTCAGGACTCTTCTGAGCATTTCTTTTCTTCTTCTCCTCCTCCTCTTCCTCCGCTATCTCTTTTGAATGATGAGGCATTTCCTGTTGCTCCTCCTTTGTGGATGCTTTCTTCTTCAGCAGCAAAGGCTTGGTCGCCTTGGTCCACCGCTGTAAGCTCTCCCTGTTCCCTCGCTTTGTCTCCTCCTTACGTCCTTCCTCTTTGCCCTTGTTTTTATGGAAGAGTGAGAGCCTCTTAGTTGTCTCTTCCTCTTCATCTTCTTCATCAGACGTTTCTTCTTTTGATTTCTTTCTGCGTGTGTCTCTATTCTCATCTGATTCATCATCTGGGAATATGAAAAGAGTAAGATTTATTTTTATTATTTTTCTCACTGAAACACCTCTGATAGGACGCTGCCAGAAAAGTCTCCACCATCAGCAAGATTCCACTTCTTGTAATGAAATATTTCTTGCCAGCTGGCAGCACTGGACCTCAGTAGTGCTAGCAATGCTTTATGGGAATTATCAGCATGGCTGGAGCGATCAGATGACTTGGCAGAAGCTCCATTTTGCAGAATCAGTATCACTATTTCATTGTACTCAAAATAAAACAATTTCTCTGTTGAACATTGCAGAGATAGAAAGAGCTGATTGCAGTCTTGATGAGTTTAGACGGTATGGGGAGATCATTGCAACTGTAACCGAGCGCTTGAATTTTCCAACATTGAGCTACTCATTCATTTCTGTTGACGAGCTGTCATTTTGCCAGCCGTGCTGGCCTCGCTCCCCTGCGAGTGAGGGGGCTGAGATTCATCATGTAGATGGAAGTGCTTCCATCAATCAGCCAGCCCTGAGATAGCAAGCAGTTTCCATTTACAAGGCAGTTTTTGTTTCAGCGCTTTCTCTCTCTGTCTTAAGATCCAGCTTCTACCATTTGGTTAATGTTAAATCTTTTCATTTGCTTTGAGTGGCCTGTATTATCAAAATGAAAAATTTGACTGCATCTTTAGATGCCAAACTCTCGATCTCCTTTTCCAATTTACTTACGCTACTTTTACTTTATAATAGATGGATTTCAAAGAAGGACCTGGAAATGTGCTGCTTGCCTTTGCTCTCCTCTTCTGAATTCTCCTCTGCTCGCTTCTCGTCATAGCCTTCTTCATCTTCCTCCCTCTTTTCATCCTCGCCCTCCCTCCACTCCTCTGCAGACTCGGAGATGTGGCTTCCCGGGCTTTCATCACTCTCCCGTTTCACCTGCACTTCTTCAGCTTCATTGTCCCCCTGCGACTGTCTGTCTTCCATGCCCGCATCCTTTTCATCTTTTCCATTTCCCGTCCTCTTGGACAGGATAGATCGTTCGCCGGGGCCTCCCAAAGCTTCCAACATGGATCGATCTGAAAATAGGGGAGAGTGGGGATTTAATTTACTAGAAGAAATTTATTTTCTAGTGATGTTAAAAGAAGCGCTTACACAAAATTACTACGGTTTATTATGGGGTTTATTGTTGTTACCCCCATGTTTTTGATTGATAGTAGGAGGCATATGTAACCCTGACAATTAAAAAAACCCCAAAACCCATTATCTTCATCTTTGACCACATTCAAATTGCTATCCTTGTTTTTCCTTCCCACCTTACCATTGTGTGATTGACTTGGGTACTGGCACTGATTTTTTTTTTAAAAAGCTAGGTATGCTGTTATGTGGAAGGACGTCATACGTGTTCTGATTTCTTTCCCTCACAGAGCCTCAGCAGAAGTTAAATCTACCTCAGCACTTTTGAAGCACTTTTTTAGCCCGACTTTGCTGAAAAACATAAATAATGGAAACTATACATCACTGTCACAGCTGCTGCATTTAACCCGCCGATTAAATACTCCATAAAAAATAAGAAGCATAACCACATGATGTATAGGAAGGTCCAGCTCACCAGGGACATCATCTGTAGCCTGAAGGGTCGGTGCTGCTGCTGTAGGCGTATCAGCTCTCCCCCGACCACCTTAAATGAAAATGAGTCGCTCGAGCCTTCCATCATTCTTATCTTCATGCACACGTAAACGGGATGAGTAATCCGTGACTCACCTTGAGCAGCGATCTCCTGCATCTCCTTCAGAAAGTTTTGATGACGAAGGATAGTAACAAGCCGGTCATCTGCACACACACACAACCACATTAAAATGCAAACATATAACAGTGAAGAAGAAGAAGAAGAAGAAGAAGAAGAAGAAGAAGAAGATGAAGAAGAAGAAAATTAGCAGATAAAAGGCAGGGAATCTATGCTGTAGGGGGTAAATCACAGGTGTACATCTTTCCCTTTTCACTGTTTTCAAAGGATTCAGAGACGCGCTTTTGTGGATTCATCAGAGTTAATTGCCCTGGAATTTACTGCTTTCAAAGCAAGAGCACAATTAATCACTTGGCCCATAGAGGCTCCCACAGCAGCAAGCGAGCACTTGGACTTTCTGCTGACCCACAAACAGCACTGCAAACAGCATGCAGTAGCAGGAGCAAGAGACAGACACTGTACTGTATCATGTTCTTGTATCAATCTGTGATCTCTCGTTTCCTTTTACTCCTCCCCTCCATTCTCCTTTCTTTCCATCCCCTACGGTGGTGTACAGTTTCCCGCTCACAGCGCTCGCTCACTAGCAAATGCTCGATGAGTAAGGCTGTAATTGATTTTTTTTTTTGTGGGTTTTTTTTTTTTTTTACAACAAGGACGACATCAAGGTAAAACACTACCTATCTAACTGAATCATCTTTACCGAGTCCTAGTGACCTCTCTGTATAAAACACTCTGCAGCAGACTTTTACCCAGCATTCACTGCATCAATCCATTAACCTTATGATCAGAGCACTATGCACTCGTTACAAGAGAACGGTGGATTTCTTCTAAAATACAGCACTTTTCCAGCAAGGCCTGACCTCTTTTAATCCACTCTTTTATATGGGAATGACAGCAGTGAGGGTAGGGATGATGATAATAACTGACCAGGGAAATCTGTATAAATCTATAAAGAGGGAGCCACCTCTACCAGTGTCCTCACAAATTGGTAAAGGTTAGAAATAATGTAAACGTACATCCATTTTTGATTTTATTCCCATGGGGTCAAATCAGAAAATATGTTATCCCAACAGATTTTGCACAGTAAGAGATCCAACACTTTCATGATGAGCAAGCACTTGGCAATAGAGGGGGAAAATACATTATAGCTGATTAAACCCTCAGATTAATGGAATGTAAAACTAAAACCTAAAACACTGCCTCGCCGGAGCAATATGAAGTAAACGCACTGTGTTTCTGCAGCATGTTTAAGATATGAGGATGTTAAGAAAAGGTCAACAGAGAGGATAACACCATCCAACAGTCTGGGAAATGTTTTTATGTGAAAATCAAAGTTTTATTGGTGTTTTTAGATGGGACTAGATAATAGCCGGACTGTGGGTTATCTTACACAGTCTTTATGTGGATGCAGCCTGTGTGCAGTAGAAGAAGAGACATGCTTCAGTTTTATGTAATATTCTAACACGTAATTGCAAAACCAATTCTTTTTTATTAATAACTCATTTTTTAAGTGCATGTTGCCTGTGCTAATTTAAGCTATCAATGTAGTTGTTTGCGGCACTGAGCCATGCTAACAGCCCCTTTAAATGATAAAGGACATTTGATTGTGCTCAGTGTTGCCGAGCTGTCTTCCTTCTTTTGCTTACCCGTCTTCAGTGTGACCAAACACTCCTGACTGACAGGCATGGGGTGTGGCCTCGATAGGACATCTGCCAGCGCCTCCACGATGCATTTCATCACCTGTGGATGCACACAATCCAGAATCAGAGGAGAGACAGTCCCCAAATGAGCCAAAAAAAAGTGAGAATTACAGTAAAACAAGCTGCTGTTGCAAGCAAGATGAATTCAACTGAATCAAAAGCAGCGTATGAGTCTGAGACTCTTTGAATGCAGCTCGTGTGCTAACTTAGCCACTAATTGAAAGATATAAATCTCTGTAGGTGAGAGATCAAAATAATTTCAACTCCCATTGTGCCAATCCTACATGCATACATAATTTTTCACAATCTTTTTCTTCTTCTTCTTCTTCTTTTTTTAAAGGTGACCAGCTTCTTCCCACAAGACCTTTGAAGAGCTCAAATTCCACATTTCCCTTTAGTAGCCAACCTTATTCTGGAAAGCTCTATTTTCTCTGTCTCTCTCTCCCTCCCTCTCTGTCAGTGGATTTAGCATCCTCAAAATCATGGAGGTCAAGGCTCTCCATTGCTCTCAAATTGCTTTCTATTGATTTTTACAAAGTCAAATGTGGGTTTGCCTCACAATGAAGGCGCTTGAAGCTTTAAATTATTGGGATTAAACATTTCTAATCACTGCGTGCCTTAAGAGTGCAGCTGGAGAGCAGCTAGAAGGCAATGCAGTGGATTTGTATTATTTGTCATACTGAAAAGAAGAATATCCCTGGAGTATTGATTTAAGAAGGTTAACTCTAACCTGCACTACTTTGTTTTTTTTCTTTTTTTTTTCTTTGCTTTTCTGTTGCTCCAATAAAACTAATATTAGAATAGAAAATGTAACCAAAAACAATAAGAAAATATTTACCTTTACGTCCTCATTCTCCAGCTGACGCGAAGTCACTGGCAATGAAAGGACTGCAAGAGAACAAGAACAGAGAGAGAAAAGAAAATCATGCATGTTCATTTGTTCACATGCTTTTCATAATCCCTACAGCTCCTGTGTGTGCGTGCGTGCGTGCGTGTGTGCTTTTCTTTCCTCACTCGCTGTGTTACTACAAGCCTCTGACTGTTTTAGTAACGGGAACAATTGTGCCAAAGGCGCAGGTGAATTTCGCTGCAATTAAAGATGTGCTTGTCGCTGTCCTCGGTGCTGAACCCTGGCAGTCACAATACTTAATGCAGATTTCCTTCAACCAACCGACTGTGTCTTCATATCGCTCAACTTCATCAAGGTTTAGCTCTCTGTTCTTTTTCTTACCGCAGCTAGACAGGATTGTCAAAAGGAACAGTCCTCTCCTGATCATGTTTGGAAACGAGGCGAAGTAGCTCTCCAGGAATAATAAAAAAATAGCGAAGCTTTTATCAGAAGGTTAGGTTTCTTCCCTGTAAATCAAAGTCGGTGGATTAGGGACGCATTCTGAACAAAACTTAGCCGCCTTTCGGTATTTCTGGAGAGCTAGATTTTCTGCAGCATCGGTGACCCGACAGCCTCCGTCCTCTCCGGTCTCTCCACCAACACCTCGCTGCAACAGCACCCTTTTTATAGCGTGAGCTGGAGAGAGGAAATGACATCATCCTGGGACAAATAATTGCTGTTGTACCTGATCGTACCTCGGTGGTTGTCAGGGCGTGTGCCAGTTCAGAGTGCCTCAGGTATGAAAGTGAGCATTTCTATCCCTGTGTGCTGTTTGAGCATCGATCATGTTTTTTTTTTTATCCTTTGTATGGTTTAACTGGAAGCGTATGTAGGTTTGGGTAAGAATTCTTCAGTTACCTTAGCTAAGTAAGAAAAAAAGCCGACAAAAAATAAATTTTTTGTGGCTTTGCTTCTGTACACCACCACAGTGGCAGTATAATTTTTGAAAAATGAATTTTTGATTGTGCAGACTCTAGCTTTGATTCGAGAGGTTTATGTTATACATTTGATTTAGAAAAAAGCAACAACCGCACAGGACAAAGACACACAACAAGGAAAACAGGACAAGCTGAAACAGACAGGATAAAGGGGGGTAGACAGATGGCGGGATTTTGAATAAGTAAGAAGGAATATGAATGGTGATGATCATCATCCTGATATACATGTTTATCTGCACAATTACCACCCACAAAAATATGGATGTATATCTGAACACATACCTATAGCTATATGTATATAAATATATACACCAAGCACTGACATGTGAAGTAAATATGACTGATTATCTCTTCATCATGGCAGCTGTCAGAGAGTAAGTGAACATTTTGTTCTGTGCAAGTGTAAGGATCTGAGGATTTTGACAAGGGTCAGTGACTAGATGACTGCAGCTGTTGTGGGGTGTTCCTGGTCTGCAGTGGTCAGTATCTATCAAAAGTGGTCCAAGGAAGGAACAGTGGTGAGTCAGTGACAAGATTGTGGGCGGCCAAGACTCAATGATGCTCATGGGGAACAAAGGTAAGCTACTGCAGCTCAAACTGCCTAAATAGTTAATGTTGGTTCTGATGGTGTCAGAACACACAGTGCATGACAGTTTGCTGTGTATGGAGCTGCATAGCTGCAGACCAGGAAGGATGCACATGCTGCCCACTGCTCACCAAGGAAAGCAGCAACAGTGGACAGGTGAATATCAGAACTGGACGATGGAGCAAAAGAAGACAATCTGATGGTCCGATTAATCACATTTTCTTTTACATCACGTGGATGGCCGGATATGTGTACCCCGCTTACCTGGGAAACACCTGGCACAGGATCCACTGTGGGAAGAAAGCAAGCTTGTGCAGGCAGTGTGATGCTTTGGGCAATGTTCTGCTGGGAAACCTTGGGTCCTGCGCTCCTTGTAGCTATTACTTTGACACATACCACCTACCTAAGCATTGTTGCAGACCATCCTTTCTTGGAAACAGTATTCACTGATAGCTGTGGCCTCTTTCAGTAGGATCATACACCCTGCCACAAAGCAGAAATGGTTCAGGAATGGTTAGAGGAGCACAACAGCAAGATTGAAGTGTGGACTTCAAATTCCCCAGATTTAAATCCAGTTGAGCTTCTGTGGGATGTGAACCCCTGAATTGAAGGGGGGGTCTGCATTTCCTTCACATCTTGTTTAAAGACTATTTGATCTGGCAGCTGACTCCAGTCCCCCTCGATCCTGTACTGGATAAGCAGTCAAGAAAATGGATGTATTGTGAATAAATGATAGTGTCTCTGTCAACATCACTGTGTGATTCCCCACAGGACAAAGATGGATTATCAAGCTGTATTTACTGATTGTGCCGCTTGACTGCCCAAATGTGTTGCCCGGTGATGTTTTATTAAAAATTATTGCTGTCATTGTCCAGATTTGCTCATGTGAGCATGTGGCCCAAATTAAACTGAGCTATGTTGCAAGGTCTGTTCATATTTAGGAACAATGCAGTATTTACCTTTCTAGATTAATATGTTATAATTACAGCATACAGTTTATATTGTGCCTGTTGATACAGATAAAACAGAAAACCTCTTTCTCTGAGCCAAATACACAGCCTTCTTCACACATCTATTGAATGAAGCACTCTTTTGGTAACGCCTTAAATAATTTTCACCTATTTAGACACAATTTATCACAGTGTAACACATTTACTCATCATGCACAATAGAACGCAGGTGTTAGATACAACTGCAGCTGTCATTAGATACAAATACTCAGAACTGAGTATGTCTTGCGTCTGATGTTATGAAACTGATATCAGGTTAGTTCAAAGTGCATAGCAAGAAACACTGAGTTGAAGGTTGATACCAACTGCGGATGGAGAGCTAAAAGATCTTCATCTTCCTCTTCTTTTAGCAGCTCCCTGCTCTGCACATGCCCAAACCATCTCATCCCTGCCTCTTTATCTTTGTGTCTAAACCACTTAACCTGAGCTGTTCCTCTGATGTACTTGTTTACAATGCTGTCCATTCAGGTCACCCCGAATGAAAAACACCTCCAGCTCAGCCTCCTGTCAGTGCTACCGCCTCCCAACCATACATCACAGCAGGTCTCACCACCAGCTTGTAAACCTTCCCTTTCACTCTTGCTGCTATCCTTCTGTCACAAATCACCTCTGACACTAGTCTCCAGCAACTCCACCCTGCCTGCGCTCTCTTCTTCACCTCTTGCACACTGTCCGTTGCTTTGGATGGTCGACCCCACCTATTAAACTCATTTACCTTTACTTCTTCTACTCCTTGCAACTTCACCATTACAGCTGTCTCCCTCTCATTCACACACACATTCTGTCTTGCTTCTACTGACTTTAATTCTTTATCTCTCCAGAGTGTACCTCCACCTCTCCAGACTCTCTTTCACCTACTTCCTGCTCTCGCTACAGATTACTTAGTCCACAGAATCTCCTGGCAGACCACGTCTGTCAGTTTGTTGTTCACCAAAGAAAACAAAAAGGACCTCAAATCCAATCCCTGATGCAGTCCCACCCGCAGCTTTAACCCATCTACCCACGTCATCATTGTCACACTGTCCTCATACATGTCCTGCACCACCCTGACATACTTCTTTGCCACTCCTGACTTCCTCATCTCTTTCTCTAGATCTACCAACAGACAGTGCAACTCATTCTGACCTTCTCTATTCTTCTTCATCAACATTCTCAAAGCAAACATCACATCTGTAGGGCTCTTTCTCAGCACTAAGCCATACTGCTGGTCATCAGTACACTTCATTTCCAAACCTCATTTCTCCCACAGTCTAAAGACATGCATCATGTTAGGTTGTGAGCATGGATTGCTATCTCTCACAATTAGCCGTGCAACAGATTATCAACTTGTCCAGGGTGTACCCTGCCTCTTTCCCTGTGACAGGTGTGATAACCTCCAACAACCTCTGCAGAAAATGGATGGAAGGGACTATGGGGTCCCAGGCTAAAACTTTTCCAAGTCACCAAATCTCTGTTTGCTTTATTGCCCCTCCCAACCTACATCAGCCACACTGAAAGTCTGTACAATGATGTTTCCGCAATTACTTATAACTGCAATTTGTTTTCATCTGTTCTTCTGTCATCTTCTTCTTGTTGTTTCTGCTCCTTTAATGGCTCGCCACAGTGGAGCAATGTGCTTTGACCAATCTGTATGCAATTATCCTGATCTGCATAAATATTTGCCAAAATATTTTTTATACCGATGCCCTTCCTAATGGATGATTATAATTAGAACACAGTGAAGCCTGTAAATACAGTAAAGTCCCAAATAGCACCCCAATTAATTTAGGTAATTAGACCAAATCTGCCACCTGTGTAACCAATAATAACACTGAAATGGGTAATGATGATTTATCTAATTACAATAACTCATTTTTACTTTAAATGTGCTTTTTGCCACATTTTACTGATAACAAATTAATTAAAAACAAGACATGACAGAAATATTTTTTTTGATTTCAGTAAACCCATCAGGCTTTTACTAAGAGTAAAACAAAAAATATCCCTATTAATAGTCCAAATAGTTCCATCTGATGTGCCACCCGCCTAAATGCACACAACTCTCTCACCTTGGAAAAGCTCGTTGATGGATGCCGCTGCTGTATGAAAGCTGCAGGTGTGGAAAAAACTCAGAGAAAACATCTTCAGGGCTGGATTTTTTTACAGACGTTTCAGTGTGTGAAAGATACGATGGAGCAAGAAGAGTTGGGGTTTTTTGTGATGTTGGAGGCGGTGGGTGTGTGATCTGCGTCTGATTCACCTCCTGACCAGCGGTCGTGTCACATCAGAAGCGTCAGAATTGGCAACCCTGCACCAAGTGAAGCTTTATTATTGTTTTTTTTCTCCCTTTGAATTTTAATAAGACCTTTTCCCTGAGCCTCCTGAGATCCGACATTAAATGATGATGCATTAAAACTGCAGAAACAGTACCAGCTTTTCTCATTTTGTCTCCATTTATAAGGAGCAGACATGCACACTGGAAAATTCTAAAACTTCTGAATGTACATGTCCTCATGAGGTCATTTTCTTTCGTGTTACTGACATGTTCATTAAAAAACAAACAGAGCAGAGGTTTCTAAAGCAGGAGGGGGCGTTTGGACTGTTTGCAGTTTCACATTGTGCTGCTGCACCATTCACTGACATCCCAAAGATCTCATTATGCATTCAGAGAAACAATAAAGGCCAATCTGCGTCAGAGCCAGACCAGAGGATCCATATTTGTCCCGCGTAAAGTGCCGCCGGCTTTGTTTAAACATGAAGACGGTTTCCTTTGAATACAATAAAAGGGCTATAATGAAATCTGAAAGCTACAAGCACTGATTGAAATTCATCAAAGAGAAGCATCCAAGAAGCAACAAAGTAAACTGGCACTAAGTAAATATATTTGAAAGAGTTTGGGGGAAAAAAAGTTGGGTGATTACAAATAATTACCTTTCTAAATTCAAGTGTTATGCTTTTTATTATAAGAAAACATTAGAAAAGGGAGGCTTTCCCCATGCAAATATGGCTGTTCCTACATATATGACACATGATATACTAATACAACCCAGCTCCACCAAACTGAGTACATATCATATGGTTTTCCTTTCCATTCTGGAGATAAATTGCTATTTCTGAGCACATTAAAGTAACCTGAGATTGCCTTAATATAGCTTCCACCTGCCTTTGTAATCACACTGATTCAATAGAGTCGGTGAATTCTGTATTGTAGGCTCTGTTTAACCAGAGAGTACAATACAGCCATCTGCACTGGATGATTACACCTCGGCTACTGACGCCGAGCGCTGACATTTTGCGGGTAAAAGATAATGACTCCACTGCTCAGCACCCAGCAGCATGAGCAACACTTAGTGTTTTTTTTGTTCAGTGCAATGACTGTGATGGTTTGCTTTCCCTCTTTTAGTGAAGAATAATAATAATAACTCAGGTACCGGAGGATGGAGCAGTGAAAGTGGGCCAGCAGCTGCCTGGAGATCTGAGGAGCAGACGTGTGACTAAATCTTCCCCCGTTTGAGAAGTCAGAGCTGTCTGGGGAAATCTACAGCAGATGATATGAATGACAAATTTTCATGTTTAAATCATATTTTTTTTCTTTTTTTACTGAGCTGATCCAGGCACATTGCCAGGGTCCCTCTGCATGAGTAAGCGTGCAAAAACAAACAAGCAAACAAAAGTGTTTTTTTGGTTTTTTTGGTAAATCTGAGTAAATTAATGAGTCTGAAAACTTTTTTCTAAAAAGGCCCAGAAGTTATTAAAGAGCACAGTTTTGTGATTAAAGAAACACTCGCTTAGTTTTTGGGCAAAGTCTTTAATATTTTATGTATGAATGTATAAATGTCACATGAACCAAAAGTAGGTCATGCTTTGTTAATTACAACATTTGCAATTTGTACAAAGCAAACTTTTTATTAAAAATACATATATGCTCTAAGTCTGCTCCCCAAATGGGGGAGAAACAGAAACGTCCCACTACCACGTATGCGGTCTAACTGGTATATCATCTTTAGGAAAAGTTAATTAAATCTCAATTTAAAACTGTAAAACGGTCTATTAGAAAGTCACATTTTTCAGTTCAGTTCACTTTGAAGCACAGTTCACAACACCAGTCATCTCCAGGCACTTTATTTAGTAAAAATCTGGCAATATTATAGAGACAACCCCCAACCATCTGAAGCTCCCCTATCCTCATCTCGTCCATCTCCAACATCCTCTGAGATTTAAATATTTCTGTTGCATGATTGCAATGATTGTTTGTTGTCAAATGTCAGTTTGCAGTCATTTCCTCCATGCTGGTGAATGGCTAAAAAACTCCTTTCGCCCACTGTGTGTTTTGCCTCGGGGACAGGAATTAAAAGCTACATAACTCCAAGCTGTGCCAGGAGGAGCAGCAGGAAGATGACTGCCGGTGATGGAGCATCAGTCTGGAGGGGAGGTTGGTCTGACTTGGCTGCAATCGGTCGAGTGAAGATATATGGGTGTTCCTACGTATATGATATGTAATATAATAACTGTAAAAATCAGATCATAAATTAAGATTTATCACAACACAGAAAATGCAGTACTGCAGAGCGTTTTGAGAAGCATGATGCACTGTAGCCTCTTTCCCAGTCTTTCAAACAGCTCTGAGTTGCTGGTGAACTAAAATGTATTTTTATTTCACCAAGCACTCATTTATTTTAATGCAGTGTCATTTACATGCACAGCAGCATGATAAAGCAGTTACGGAGTGTTTTGAGAAGCATCTAAAGCACAGGAATCATAACAAATGAAGAAAAAAAACAAGTTCCAGAGCACTGAGCTTCCTTGAATCAACAGACTTTTCAACAAACACTTTAAAACACTTTCTGAAACCTAATTTCACTGGAGACACGTTTAGTTAATATTCAATTCTTTACACCAATCAGGCCAAACAAAGTTGTCAATTATGGAAAGCTAATCTTACCATAGGCGGGCAGATGAGAGCGATGGGGTCAGAGAAGCTGCTCACAATCGTCTTTCCTCCCTCGGGCTGAAACTGTGAGAGAAGCAGACATGTGTATTTGAACAATTGCACATTTTTTCCAAAGTTTTAAACAGTGGATTTTATGTCAAATGATCAAGAAGTGATTCAAGTGCAGACTTTCAGCTTACCAGACAAACTAGCATCATTTTAAATATAAGGATTGTTTTTAATACTTAAAATCCTTTGCAGTCAGTGACTGCCTGAAGTCCAGAACACTTTTGCATCACCAAATGCTACATTTCCTTTTGAGATACATTTCTCTGAGATGCTTTTATAGGCCTTCACTGTGGCCACCTCCAGCTGCTGCTGAGTTTGTGGTTTTTGTGTCTTCGGTTTTATCTTCAGTAACTGAAAAACTCAAATCGGACTGACGGCCTTGAGAAACTCTTGGGTTGCTTTTGCATTCATTTTTGGTCATCATGTCTGTGTGCAGTAGGAAGGAATGGAGGACCCAAAATTCAAGCTCCAGGAGGCAGAAGGTGAACTCAAAAACGGCTATATTGCTTGACCTGGGGAAAACTAACTAAACTGAGGAATAAAGCAATAAATTAGACCAGCAAGGCAGACAGAACACACAGTTTAGTGCAGGTACAACACAACACTGACAGAGAGATAAAGGGGCCTAAATACACTGAAGGAAAATGAGGGAATGAGACACAGGAGGAGAGCACAGCTGGGAGCAAGGGAAGCAAAACTAGAAACAATGACGTGAGACACAGACCTTCAAAATAAAACAGGAAGCACAGGACAGGCACAGAGACAAACTAGACACAAAACAGAGGGAGCTCAAAATACAAAACAGAAACCAAAACACTGGTAGTAATACACCAAGATGAAACTAAAGATTAATAATAATAATAAAACAAATCAAAACACTGGGTCGCTGACCCAGGACTGTGACACATTACCATTTTGCACTGTGAAGCATGGTCTGATCAGTTTTGCAGAATTTGCCTGGATCTGAGCAGACACTATAGCTCTGTACACTTCACAGTTCATCCTTTTACCTCTGTCAGCAGTCACATGATCAATACACACCAGCAATTCGATTTCATTGGTCGCTATAAGTGTCCACGGAGCAACACTACCTCCGCCATATTTGTCAGATAATGTTGCATGCTTCTGATCATGAGCTGTGTCTCTCCTTCTCCATATTTTTTTTCCATCATTCAAGTTAGTTTTGGTTTTACCCATCCAAAGATTTTTTTTTTCAGATCTTAGGCTCTTTCTGATGTTATCTGGCGAAGTATCATCTAGCCTTGTTGTTTTTAAGTGTAACCAGTGGTTTGCAGCATGTTATAAACCCTCACCAGCTACGTTTATGAAGACATCTGTTGATTACAGACTTTAACAATGATCTCAGTGAGAGTCTTCTTCATTTGGTTAGATGTTGGAAAGAGCTTTTATTAATTATGGAAATTATTCTTTCTTGATGTAAATTTGTTATCTTTTTTTTTTCTTAAGTACCAGATTGTGGATTTGGTTTTCCTCTCTCTGGTAGGCTGATTTCCATTTTTCAGCTCAATAATTGCTTCTTCACATTTCCATGTGCAGTCGCAGGGAACAGCTACCAAATGCAAGTTCAACACTTTGAATAAACTCCAGATTTTTCTCTCTGTTTAACTTGCCACCCGTAACAGGTCAACAGGCCTCATAAGGACTTGAAATTTGTAAATCATTTGTGCGTTTACTTTTGAGGCTCTAAAAATGGGGGTCGGTATATAAAAATGGGCATTATTCCTAAACAGTTAATGGAATACTTTTGTGAAATCCCTTGAATTATATTTGAAAATCTGCACTTCAATCACATATTGACTTTTATAAAACCCACTGTGGTCTGTTTCCAAATGAATCCTATACAATAATGACTCATTGACCTTTAACCTCTTGTGCCTTTAAATCAAATACAACTTATTGTTCACCATGTTGTTCCACAGTCCCTTGGCCAGCTCCTCATGTCCCTTTATGGTAAAGTGGAAGCAGTCGTGAGTGAAGAAAGTCATATCGATCTTCCCGTTCTGCTCAGAGAGACACAAAATACACTGCGGTATAGTTCTAGTGATGGACAGCATTGTTGGTGAAACATGACTCGTGAGTCTCTCAGCCAAAAGGCTACAGCTGTCACACTGGGGATCCTGATGAGTCAGTCATCACCGCGTGATGTTTTGCACCTATTGGTCCGAAAGCAGACACTTATGTCACACTGATAGGCGTGAGATGGATTACCGGGAGGCGGGGCGGGTCAGCGTGCTTCAGAAAGGGCTGGAGAACAACGGCGAAGTCGTCCCTGAAGAAGCGGTCGCTGTACAGCAGCTTCTCGAGTCTTTTCTGCAGAGGAAAGCAGCGTGAGAATCAATTTGTCTCCCATTCTCCTCGCTTGTGCTGTTACAATAACAGCAAACACACAAATTACAGAGAGCTGGGAACATGAAATCAGTATGTAATGTTCTGTAATGTTCAATGTACCCTGTTTGCACATTTAAGTGAGTTATCATTGGGGACAATGACAAGGCAAATTATTATGGAAGATACAGTCAAAAATGCATTTTAATGGGCATTTTTTTAACTTTGTTTGCTTCCAAAATACTTCTTCTTTCAGGCTGGTAGAAAACAAATGTTTAAAATACATTTCTCTGCACTCTGTCTATTAGATATTTATACAAATTAGTGCATGTTTAACAAGACAATTTTGGTATTCTATGGCAAACGGGCTCTATAGTGCCGGGCAGTGAGCACAGAGGACATCTGTTTGAAGATGAAGTCTGTTTCTGATTGTTTGGTCACTGCCATCCTACACATTCCTCTTCCTCTTTGCACAAAGGAGGAGATACCAGTCCTGCTAATAAGTTTAGGACCTGTAACTGCCTGTCTCCTGGAATCTCCTCCATGCTCTTGAGACTCTGCTGGGAGACACAGGAAACTGCCTGTGCAACCTCTGCAGGGTTCAGGTATCACCTTATGTACCAGTAGTTACACTGACCCTAGCCAAATGCTAAACTAGTGAAAACATAGGAAAAAAGACGAGGAGTGACCTCCACTTGTAAAACCATTGCTGTTTTAGGAGTTGTCTCTTTGTTGCCCCTCTAGTGCACCTTTCGTTAATTTCATTAACACTAAAGCAGCTGAAACTGTTTAACAACCCTCTCTGCTACTTAACTGACTGGATCAATATCCCAGAAGTTTAGCTGACTTGATGCTATACTCTGATTAAAAAGTAATCCTTTCAGTCTTTTTAAGCAGTGCATGTATATTTATGGCAGTTTTTCCTCATATTCTGACCTAGAAATCTCATCTCCGATAGCTCTTACATACAACAGAGTGTGCAGTTCAAGATTCTGCAGGTGTTTTACAGACGAGCTTCTTTGTGCAGCCTAACATTCAGAGTCTGCTGTACAGAACGAACATGTTATTCCTAAAAAACATGGGATTTTTTTAATGATGCATAGAGGGATTAAAAAAGATTCCATATTCCTTCTAATGTGGCAACCAAATGAAAGAAGAATTTATCATCTTTCCTTACATAATACATAATCTTATAACATGAAAGAAGTAAAGTGCACCTGGAATTCCAGATTGACCTCCACCAGCTCCCGCAGTTCAGGAGATCTGGCTACTGGCTCTATCAGGCATGAGCAGAAAGACCTAAATCAAAGTTAAAAAGTAAAAAGTTCAAGAAGTGTCAAGCAAGCCAGAGCTGAACTTTTTCTGAGAGAGAAAGAGAGTGCTCACCGCTGGAGCAAGCACCCTGGGGTGGGCTTCTGCACCTCCCTCAAAGTCTGCATGGGGAGGATCTGAACCACGTTCACAATCATACGGGGAACCTTGAAGCACAGCATAAACACCTGCACTGTGGTGATTCAGCACAGCACTGAGCCCTCACTCTCAGCAGACAGTAAATCCAGGGCTAAGCCTGATTTCGTTTATCTTTGACTTTACCTCATTCATAAGCATTTCCAACGAGACGGTCATATAGTGGATGAAGTTATCGACTGAAAAAAGAGCCTGGAAGGAACAGAGATTCATCAGAGGTAATAGAAGAGTCAATATTCCATATATAGAGAGAGATTTTCTATTGAATTAAACATAAAAGACCAAGACAGACTTTATCTTTGCAGTAATCACAGATGTCATTCATGCCCATGAGAATAGTCAAAAGCTTCCAGTCCTCTTCAAAGTTGAGACCCTAAAGGAAGAGACCATAGACCCGTTACCTCTCCCATCCCTGTGCTGTATCATTACTGAGAAAACAAGGCCTCGCCTTACCTCGTAACCTCTCAGTGTGTCTATCAAATGTCTCGTCTGACCGGGCAGATTGCTACAAAATAAAGAATAACGTGTTTTCTAAAATGAATCAGGTCAGAGCTCAGATTTTTTTGTAGAAAAATATAATTTATTAGATTAGGCAACATGAACGTAAGCGAAGGTCTTACAAGGTGTTGTGTCCAGTTACGGCCAAGTTGAAGCCCGTTTCACTGATATGAGCCTGCATCCCATGAACTGTCTTTCCAGGAGAAGCTCCAAGCAGATTGGGGTTAAACAGCTTGATGATATCTAAAAATGACAGCGTCAAACAGGTAAAGAAAATGAGCTGGACTTTTCTCGTTGTGAGTTTCATGGAACGATACAGTTAAGAAACAGCTCGGACACAGCAGTGACAGCTTACTTGCCAAAGTAATGACATCTTGATATGTCCCATAGCCTCCAATGCTGCAAGCAGAAAGGAAAGCAATACCAGCAGCAGAAGTGTTAATGTCAGTTTAACCTTGTTTCTTACAGACTGACACTCTCATGGGGGAATACAGTTTCTAACATGTTCATATGAGATCAATCTGCTTCACATCATCCTGATTGTTATTTGTGTGAGATGTGTGACGGGCACCTCCATGACACGTGACGAAACTCGATGGGAATGCCGAGGACAGTGGTGGCGTTGGCGCCGATAGCCGTCTGGAAAAGAAGGGGCACGGCATACAGAGATCAGGAGCCGAGGAGGAGAAAAAAGCAGTTTTATGAGTAAGTGTTTGTGTGGGTGGTTTGTCACTCTAATTTAAACGGATCCTATTGTGCCGTTCCAAATTTTCTGCCGTATATGTGCAATGCTGCCTAATCAAGGCTTGGGATGAGAACTATTATAAACTGTGAGTCATGCAATGATACACAAAGAGTCCAAGAATAAAAATATAGAGGAGATGATAACAGGTCACCATTAACCAGCTGCAATTTGGGCATCTTCTCTTAGATTATGAAGATGTGCCGTTCTCATAAAAACACAAAAAGAGAAAATAACTAAGCCGACTGCTCTTCTGTTGGTGGAACATTTGGTTAGTAATGCAGTTTAAAGTTTATTTCCATCTCATTTGCACTCAGTCTTTATCCATCACTGTAAGCGTTTTAGCTCTTCTCACGATTGCAGCTGCCTTCTGCTCAGCAGGACTAAGTGAGTATGCAAAATGAATGAATCAACGGTCAGAGCAAGGCTATTTTTGGTCGACGTTACACTGTATCATCAGCACAGCAGAGGAAGCAGCAAACAACAAATAACACCTACTGTCAGAGAATCCCCCAAGGCGGCGATGACTTTGATATCCGCCGCCTTCACAAATTCAACTAGACAAAAGGGTGGATGGAGGGGTGGATAGAGGGAAGGTGGAGAGGGAAAGAAAGAGAAAAAGAGCGTTAGTTCAAACTCTTGAACAACACAAGATTTGAGGTCAGCAGGTGACACCTGGACAGACCTGAGGAGGGGACAGAGGGAGAAGGACCCATGTCTGAGCACTGGAACACAGGATGCTTGAAGCTCACTGGCCGGGTTTTCTCTGGAAACTCCTGAATAAGTAAAAAGAGAGAAGCCTCGCTGTCACATCGAGACCAGTTATGATTCCTTATGAGTCCTTATTTCCTTGTAATGACTAAAGTTTGTCTTCAGGGACTGACGATTGTTTTCTTCTCCTTTTTTGAGCGTCTTCCTACATTATAATAAACTGCTATAAAAACATGTTTTAAACAGTTGCGTACTGTTCTTTGTGAATAGAGTTTAATACTGTATATGTTGATGCATTTGTGGGGAAAAAAGGAAGCTCATGTGCAAACTTACAAAAATCTTAAAAAAAAACAAACCTTTAAAATCTTTAAAAAATCTTATTGCATTAGAAAGTTTTAGATACATTATGTTGCCATAACTATTTGCTCATCCACGTTCATGCGCATATGAACTTGCGTGACATCCCATTCTTAATCCACAGGGTTTAATATGACGTCGGCCCACAGCTTCAGCTCTCATGGGAATGCTTTCCACAAGGTTTATGAGTGTTTATGGTAAATTTTGAGCATTCTTTTAGAAGTGCATTTGTGAGGTCAGACAAAAAGAACCGACTCACAGTCTCCGCTCTAATTCATCCCAAAGGTGTTCTATTAGGTTGAGGTCAGGACTCTGTGCAGGCCAGTCAAGTTCTTTCACACCAAACTCGCTCATCCATGTCTTTAAGGACCTTGTTTTGTGCACTGGTGAGCAGCCATGTTGGAACAGGAAGGAGTCATCCCCAACTGTTCCCACAAAGTTGGGATGCGGAAGCATTAAGAGTTCCTTCCACTGGAGCTAAGGGGATAAGCGCAACTCCTGAAAAACAGCGCCACACCATAATCCCCCTCTACCAAACTTTACACTTGACACAATGCAGTCATACAAGTACTCATGGCAACCGCCAAACCCAGATTGGTCCATTGGATTGCCAAAAGGAATCCAGTGGTGGCATGCTTTACACCACTGCATCCGGCATTGGTGATGTCAGGATTGGAAAAAGCTGCTCAGCCATAGAAACATATTTCATGAAGCTCTCTACACATTGTTTTTTGAGCTAATCTGAAAGTCACGTGATGTTTGTAAGTCTGTAGCAATTGACTCGGCAGAAAGATGGCAACTATGTTCCTCAGCATCTGCCCCTTCCTCAGTCTGTTATTTTATGCGGCCTACCACAATGGAAATGTTGTTTATTTCAACATCGTTAATGTGTGATTGCTAAATATACTGTAGCTAGCTAGCAATGGTCCGCCATGTCGGTACGGCATCACGCAGCATTATGGAGCGGTGACAAAGCTGATATCTCATCTTAGTTGAACAAAAGCAAGAAACTGAATTTAGGGTACATGGATGACTGTAGACTGAGACTCTTTTCACCATTAAATGATCTTTATAAATGCATTGCTCAAAAAATTAAGGAAACACTTGATGATCATAGTATAACATGTAATATCACTTTAAGAAGCATAATCCATTTCACCTGCTCCATGTGACAGAGTCTTGAGACACTGAAGTGAATGTTATGCTGTCTGTAAGATCATCAAGCATGAGGGGTTTGGCAGTGGGTCAATTATAGTCTGGGGAGGCATGGCCTTAGACAGCGACAGCCCACAACACCCTGACTGGTTCCACTAGGCCTGGGTTCCTCCTGGTGCAGGACTATGCCTGGTCTCATTCGACATTTTCATGTAGGCAGTTCCTGAGTGACAAAGGCATTAATGCCACTGTTTGTACCTCATATTTCCCAGACTGAATCTAACTGAGAACCTATGAGACATCAGTGCTTCCTGCCAAATAGCACCGCCGACTGTCCAGTAGCTCAGTGATGCCCAGCTGACAACCATCAAGCCTCTCATCAGGAGCATACCTAGATGTTGTTGGGAGTTCATAAAGGCACACTACTAAACCACATTATGATGCTGGATGGATCAGCCTGACTTCAGTTTTGAACTTTTATTTTTGGTTTGATTTTGAATCCAGCCCTCAAAAGATAGATGCTTGAGGTTTCCAATGGCTGTTGGTAATATCATTTTGTATTCAACAAGTTACACAATCTATGTCAATAAAGATTTTCTACCTTTATCACGAATATTTAATTCATTACAATCACTGTGTGACAAATGCTCCCTTAATTTTTGGGGAGCATTGGTATTGTGGTACTTTAATACATTTTACAGCATAGCAAGTCTAAAAAACAAACTTGATTGCTATTTAAAATCTTTAATTCAGTGGTTAACCCCTGCCCTGATATGCCGATGGTCCCATCCTCAGCTCTCTGTGAACAATTTCTAAAGTACTTTACTGATAAAATTCTATCCCTCAAATCCTCACTCCCCCCAGTGGTGAGCCCTGGTATCACTGGAGAATGTGCTTCAACTTTTCATCAGTTTGAGCCAGTGTCACTCTGTACACTTAAGCACATTGTCAAGCAACTGAAGATTACTAGTTCTGCATATGAACCTCTTCCGCCTCGCATTGTGAAGGATGGCTTTGATGTAATTGGGCCCAGTATTCTGTTTTTAATGAACTTATCATTGTCTTCTGGCTGTGTTCCCTCTGTTTTTAAACATGCTATAGTGCAACCTGCTCTTAAAAAAAGGTGTCTTGATCATTGTGATTTGGTTAATTATAGGCCGATATCCAAACTTCCATTCCTCTCCAAAATCCTAGAGAAGATAGTTCTCTCGCAACTCCAGGCTTACCTGGATGCGCACGACATCTGTGATAAATTTCAATCTGGTTTTAAACCACACCACAGCACTGAAACAGCTTTGCTGAGAGTCCTTAATGATCTTCTCTTAATTACTGATTCAGGGCATTCTGCTGTATTAGTCTTATTGGATTTGTCCTCAGCCTTTGATATGGTTGACCATAATATTTTATTAACGAGGTTAGAATGCACTGTGGGCATTCGGGGTGAAGCCCTTAACTGGTTCAAATCATACCTTTTGAACAGGTCTTTCTCCGTTACCTTGGGTACTTATTCTTCCTCAACTGCATCCTTATGCTGTGGTGTGCCCCAAGGCTCTGTGCTTGGCCCAATGTTATTCTCACTATATATGCCCCCCCTAGGCTTAATCTTTGAAAAATATAACATTTCTTATCACCTCTATGCCGATGATATACAAATATATTTTCAATTAGATGATGACGACATTGCTCCTTCGTTGCACTGCTTCCTCGGGTGCATGAGAGAAGTCAGAGAATGGCTTTCAGGCAATTCTCTTATCCTGAATGATAAGAAAACGGAGATTGTGGTGTTTGGCAACCATATCCCCAGGGGGCTATTAGCTGATACCTTTGGTTCCTTTGCCACTTCTTTCTCTGACTCAGTTAGTGACCTAGGTGTCCTGCTGGATAGCTCTTTGAAATTTAATAAACAAGTGTCTTCAGTAATCAAATCTAGCTTTTACCAACTGCGCCTTATTGCTAAGGCTAAGCACTATGTCCCTCATAAAGATCTTGTAAAGCTCATTCATGCTTTTGTGACTTCTAGATTGGATTACTGTAATTCTCTCTACTTTGGTCTTCACTCCGCTCTCCTTCACAGACTTCAGCTTGTCCAGAATGCTGCGGCTCGCCTCCTGACTGGCACTAGAAAGCATGCCTCTATCACCCCTGTTCTTATTGATTTGCATTGGTTACCCATAAAATATCGCATCAAATTTAAAATATTGTTGTTCACCTTTAAAATTATAAATAATTTAGCCCCTCGCTATCTTGTTGATCTTCTTAGTCTATATGTCCCTGGGCGAGCCCTCAGGTCTTCAGCCCAATTACTCCTGGCTCAGCCTAGATCTAGACTTAAATCTAGGGGTGACCGTGCTTTTGCCCTGGTTGCACCGAATCTGTGGAACAACCTTCCTGTCGCTATCCGTGCGTCAGACTCCATTTTATCTTTTAATTCCCGTTTAAAAACTAATTTATTCAACATAGCTTTTCCATCTAGTTAGTGTTCCTATTTTATATTTGGTTCAATTTCTTATTTATGTACTTTATCTTTTAGCTATATCTGTTTTTAGTAACTTTGTTCTTATATTCCCTTCTATTGCTGTATAATTAGTGCCCTTAACCTGATGACATATGTGGTACTTTGTTAATAGTCTTTTATTTAATGTCTTAATTTTCCTGTTTTTATTGCAAAGCACTTTGGTGTACCGTTGGTCTTTTAAACGTGCTATACAAATAAAGTTGTATTGTATTGTATTGTCTAAAAAACAAACAAACAGGATAATAGCAACTAAATAACTGACAGTAAGATCAGGCAAAGCTTATATTATATTATGATGTGATCACTGTTTTTGTCCTTGTCACATGATCTGTAAATAGTGTCTCTGTATGTTTTTACAAACTTGTGTGTAACACCAACCTGCCAGAGGGTCTGCAGATGGAAATTAGCCCAAGGGTATAATCTGGCATATTTACATTTGTTAAAATGTTCATTAATATGTATTGTCCCTCTTTCTAAATAAAATAAATATAAAAATATTTAATCCAGCAGAGCACAGTGTTTGTGCATTAAGATTCTGTTGTCGATTACAGTAGGCAAAGGTGAACATAACTTTCACTACTACAGTGGAAACCTCATCTTCAGTACCTTGGACTGGATTTTTATTGACCGATCATTGTTTCACTGTCTTTGATGTGTTAGCTGTGCTTGCTGTGCACAAGTTCAGGATGCCTGCTGGGCCATGTGGTTAGTCTGGTTTGACACGAAAGGTTAACAATTGCTATATATTAATGTTTTTTGTCTTTTTAATCAGTCTGTCAACCAAGTCTTTTTGCTGTTTAAATGACAACCAAAATTTAAACTTTGTGTCTAACGACAACAAAATAAACCCTCAGTGATAAACATAGGTGAAACAGTACCTTATTGAGGGCCTCCTTGCTGTAGTGCCGAATCCCCTCTTCATACTCCGACCACCAGTCATTTCCTTTAAAGGGATCATTAACTGAAACTTCTCAAACCACTTTATAAGCCATTGTTAAAGCTCATCTTTAATCAGCTAAATAAGCCCTAGTTCAAAAGTTTTTTGTCTTGACTTTGTCCTTGGTGTACATCTATAAAAACAGATGGTTGATATAAATCGCAAACAATCCATTAAAAAACTAAATAATAAAAGGGAGGGCCCGTTTCAGAGGCTGTTGTTACAATAAATATAGGCACAGCCTCACGTGGGAGCTGCCCTCCTGCTTGTTCTAGCACTTACCTTTGACAGAGCAGGACGTGAGTACACACGTTGCCACAGCGATCCAAAGCCACCCCATAGTATCGCGTATGGACCAGTCAATGGGTCACCCCTACACACTGCACAATGCGACGCTCAGTTTTCACAGCATTGTCACTTTGTCTCAGCCTCAATGGCTGAGCGACAACCTACAG
This sequence comes from Oreochromis aureus, assembly GCF_013358895.1. Classification (NCBI taxonomy): domain Eukaryota; kingdom Metazoa; phylum Chordata; class Actinopteri; order Cichliformes; family Cichlidae; genus Oreochromis; species Oreochromis aureus. The sequence continues at coordinate 6,266,291 of NC_052956.1, forward strand.
GTCCAATGAGAAGCGGCCACTCTTGCTGCTGATCAATGTCAGCAACATTGCAGTGTTATGTCAGACATTTAAAGCCAAGCAGGGCACGAGCCACCTATCCGAACTACAAATGATCATTGATCCAAGCATTTAGGCAATCAAACATTCAGAAAATCTTTGAAATATCCATATATCATTTATTAATTTATTTATAAACGTGTTTTAATGGTTTAAAAAAAAAAGAAGAAAAAAAAGAAAATTCTTCTCTGTAACTTTGCCCAGTGTTTTATTTCAGACCAATTGTGAGTTATGTGGGTGCCGATGTGTGAAAGCAGGAAACAGTTTGGACTTCTTTCTTATCATCCTGCAAACAACACTTCACTCTCCTTCTGGGGTTCAATCATGCATATCTATTGGCAGTTAAACACTAAATTTAGTACATATTGTGGAAGTGAACAAACGAGAAAAAAAACAAATGAAGTGAAAAAACAAAGCAAAATTTCAGATCTTGGTTCCAGAAATGCTGCATGGTCTAACCGTGGCTTTGTTTGCTTTTCAATGCAGCCTCAGATTCATGTCCGTCTGATCTCAGAAGTGTAGGCAGATTTCCAACTTGGACGTTTGGTGAGGGGGTGGAAATTGTCACGACAGCTGAAGTTTTAGAACAAAACAAAAGGGAAAAAAATGTGATCCACTTCCTCTACTGTAGAAACAACGCAAAGTTTAAGTTGTTGCTATCTTTAAGGCAGCTCCAGATAACAGTTGGCATTAAAAAAAATAATGATAAAAAATAAAATAAAATACTAAGCTGCCTTTCAAAACCAGCAACAACAATTAAATCAAAGAACAGTGTTGGGGAAAAAAAAAAAAAAAAAAAAAAAAAAATGTACACATATTGTAGTGTACAACTTCCAAAAAAGTTTAAATTCCTCTCGCTTGCTCTTAAATGAACTTTGATGTTTCTGTATATATTTTAATCCCCGTGTGCATCAGCAAACATCACCTACTTTACAGCCCAGCTTTTCTGTCAGTGAGTACTTCCCAAACTCTTGTTCTTCTACTGATGACTCAGCATAGTTTTAGTATATTTAGCACTTATTGATCTGACAACATGTCACCCAAAATAACTAATGAATGCAAAACTGCAAAGCATAAAGGAATGTAAAATTTGTTCACTCATCAGTTAGCTCAAAAAAAAAAAAAAAAAAAAAAAAAAAAAAGGCTAAACTCAAAGTCTGCAAAGAGATCAGAGAAGACATGCAGAGAATCAGGACTTTCTTTTACCAAGTAGACCAGCGCTAGAAATGAAAATGATTTTACTTCACATTTTCCACGCAGACTTCTTTTAAATACTGAACAAAATTGGGAATGAAGCTGTCTAACGAGTGTAATTTTCTCAGTTGAGTTCGTAATGCTTTTGATCTGGCAACCACAAGACTAATTCCATGTTGAGGACACAGGGGGAACTTCTGGCAGTATCCTGAGTCAAAAAGTACCAAGTCCAAACACTCTCTCTACTGCAGTGTTGTCCACTAACACCCACGATGTGTCGGTTTCAGCAGAAGACCAGCATATTTTAAAGGAAGAAAGAGTTGAGACTGAACAGTTCAGCAGCCATCATCAAGCCTTTAAAAAAAAGAAAGAAAAAAAAAAAACACACATGGAGGGGAACAGGCAGAGTGGGAGAGGTGCTCAAAGTAGCAGGTATTCAGCTACTGGTGCTCCATGCAGTGAGCTGCTTGTCCATCTTTCACCACCCTCACTCCGTCTAGCTCCCTCTCAGTGCTGCTCCTCTTCTTCCTGGGCCGGGCCCTGCTCTGGTGTTTCTTCCTGAGCCTGGGGCTCGGCCTGGGCCTGTGGCTGTTCCTGAGGCGGTCTGGGAGGAGGCGCTGGGACAGGTGGGCGAGGTGGCACTATGATTTGGTGTTGGCGCTGTCGGTAGGCGATAACTGTGCCTAGCAGTAGGGCGATGACCGTCATGAGGTAGAGATCCCACTCTGGGCCCAGCAGCTGGTCCAGGTCCACCTGAGAAATCAGCTCCTTCAACTGAGAGAAGCAGGAGAAGAAACATAAAAGAAAAAGAAACATAATTTTTCTTTCTAATGAAGAATCTCTGAAACTATCTGAAGTACAAGACTGTGTTACTGAAAACCATACGGTTAGCATGACAGCTTGAGAATTCAGGAGGAAATACTCACATTAAGATCCTGCAGGTACTGCAGAGCGTAAATCAGGCCCAGTTTGCACAGAGCCAGAAAAACTGGAACCTGGGCATCAGGACTGGCCTCAGCAGCCATGTCGTAAAACCGCTTGGCTAGGTGGATGTCCTGCAGCAAAAAAGCATGGAAAAATTCAGAATTAGAAATCAAGTTAACAACCACACTGACTTTGCTAAATGACAAAGCGCAAATTTGTGACATGTAGAGAGCCAGGTGATGTTTAGTGAGTCCTGCTCACCTGTTTGATACCCAGGCCTTTCTCATGCATGTAACCCAAGTTAAACATGGCCTGTGCACTGTGCTGCTGCTCAGATGCCAACCTATAGTGAATGACAGCCGTCTCGTAGTCCACGTCCGTTCCGTAGCCATAGAAATGATAGTCTCCCAGTTTTATCCTTGCCACGGTGTAACCTTACAAGGACAATTACATGTGTAAGATTTGGTTTTATATGCAAACAGTCACGGCTAGAAATCTTCTGTGAACCTTCTTCGTGTTCACCTCTCAGTATTTCACACTTATCCAGGCTGAGCTCTATTATCATAATTTATGGTGACCCCAGAGAGAATCAGTGCACCCTCAGCAGCTATGGCTGTTCTGGCATTAGCCTGTTCCACTGGACTTAGATAATACATAGCTATGGAGGATGCATGAGACACACTGGAGCTGTGATGCTCACTGTTGCCATGGCTTTTGTTGTTAAGGTTGTTGGCTGTGACACGCTTGTTGATAATAAGTGCAACACAAACTATGTGCAGTGGTGTGTGTGCTGTAAATTGAGCCGGTTGTGCTAGCTGAGCATTGTAGTGAAATGTCTCCATTTCTGAAGGGATGTGGAGTTTTGGTACCACGTTGGTTACACCTGATAAAACCACAGTGGGGTCAAATTCTGTACAGCGCAATGAGACTTTCTTTGCTAATAGAACTGTGCTCAGCTAGCAGGAGTTAGACATCCACAGCAGCACAAATTCAACCACAAAAGGAGCCAAAGTTTGACTAATAACTGTTTCACACAGCACAGCAGAGCCAAGTAGAGCAGCTGCAGCTGTGCTCACAGCCAGTGTCTGCACAGCATCACAGTTCCATCAAGTGAAATGTGTAATGAGCAATATGTTCCCAAGCTGAACATCATGACGCATCTCCCTAAAGCATTTCCCTAAACTTGCAGTGCACTGTGACTCTACTGCTCCGGCGCTCACACTGACGAGGAGACGGAGCTTGTTTAAACTCACCTTGCGCTGCAGCTCTTGTCCAGTGGAGCAATGCACGAGGGTAGGTCTCATTCTCACTGAAGATCCTTGCCCCTTCTGTGTGGCATAATTCACACAAACACATGAAAAATAAAAACATTTAAAATGAGACCTGAAACTCTCTCTAACAAAGGTAAAGAGCGTAGCAGGATCATGACACTAGCATTGAAACATGGCTATAATACTACAAGCAGTGCACATAAATTAGTTGCTAAAATCATGCGCTACCATGGTTAAATACTAATGTCTTGGTTTTTCTTACTCTGATCCAGAATGAAGGCCACGTTGCTCTGAGCCACCTCGTAGCCCTGCTCAGCCAGCAGCAGATACTGAACCAGTGCAGCGTCCAGGTCACCCTCCTTAAAGCTGCCGTAGGCTGTCATCAGGCGCTCTGACCAGCGACCACGCTCGCACACATTCTTGAAAAGCTGCAAACAGGACACAGACACACAGTGTCATACACATTTCCAATTTGTATTGAAAGTGCAGATAAAAGCCACTGCTGTTAATGATAAATGTTTGAGGAGACACCAAGTTGGAGAGACAATCTCTTAACAGTGAAAGAAGCAGCAGATTTAGGGTGGACTAACCTCTACAGCAGTGTGGCAGGAACGCATCACACCAGTACCAGTAGCATGCATCTGGGCCAAGTTGTAGAAGGCCAGGATGTGCCCAGCCTGTGAGGCCAGGTTGAAGAATTTAAGAGCCTGCTTGTAGTCACGCTTCACGCCAATGCCATCTGGGGAACAAGAGTAAGAAGAACAAAAATGTTATTATGTGAAGAAGAGAGAAGACTGAGGACTCCTAAACAGACAGCGGGCGAGAGGAAAACTATGAAAGAACGCAATGAGACACTGAAGGACACACTGAGCTGTAAAACTCACTGTAATACATGGTGCCCAGCTGGAGTTGTCCATCCACCCAGCCCTGCTCTGCTGCCTTCTGGAAGTATTTGAGGGCCAGCTCGTAGTTCTGGAGACAAACACACAACTTTTCAATAGCTGCTTCAGCAGTAGAGACACTGACAGCTTGCCATCAAAATAAAAGCCTGTTATATAAAATGTTTTTTCTTTATTGTTTATATAAAATTTTATTTCAACTCCAAGTGCCTAAAAGTGAAGGTGAGATCTTATCTATATGTACAGATCCTATCAAAATATATGATATCAAAAAAAAAAAAAAAAAAAAAATAATAATAATAATAATAATAATAATAATAATAATAATCTTACCACTGGCACACCTCTACCATAAAGATAGGCCATCCCCAACCCACTCTGTCCCACCGGATTACCCTGGAAAAAAAAGTAAACGAATATGTAAAAACGATTACTGCATGTTAATATTTAAAGAAAGGGTAACAGAATTCAGCTGTGAGTGTGTGAGCAAGCTCAAAGTGAATAAATTACCCAGTTTAGTCTACAGCGTTATCCTTACCAGGTCAGAAGCCTTCTTGAAGTACTGCAAGGCTGTCTCATTATTCTGAGGGAGAAACTCACTGCCTTCTGAATACATCTGAGGAACGGAGAGTCACAGACATAAAAGCTAAATTTTATACCTTAAACACAAATACACTGCCCTCTGTGAAAACATCAATGCCAAGCTGGTTTTATTCTAAACTGTCTCTATAACTAAACTGTCTCTTAGGTCCTCACAACACAATATGCAATAAATGGAAAAGATTGCAATAAAAGCAAAAAAGAAAAAAAACCCTGCTCTTATAAGAAAAGAAAAGAAAAAGGTGATGATTGAAAAATTTTATAAAAAGAAAGAAAAAACAATGTTTGTTTAAAAAAAAAAGTGACATAACAGTGAAGTGAGTGAGCCTCCATCTCACCCACCTTTCCAAGAAAAGCCATGGCATGCGTGTTCCCTGCATTGGCTGCCTGGTTGAAGTAATCATACGCCCTCTGTTGGACAGAAAGCAGCATAAATGTATTTGACAGAGAAAACTCACAACTCACAAAATAAGCAATACAAATAAATAAAATACAGTGAGCGACATTTATGACAAAGTTACCTGGTGATTCTGTTCTACTCCACGTCCTCCATGTAAGTGCAGCTGACCCAGGCCCACCTAAGTAAAACATTCAATTAGTAATCAAATAAAAACTACAAGCCTTCAGACTGATACTACCCAGCAATGACACATTATGTAGCCCTTTCACATTTAGACATTACATAACGTGCATGCATAATCCAAGTCTGACCCACATTTCTGTTCTTATACAATAAAGTAAATTACTCGCATCCATTCAAGCTACTTCCTATTTCTGACCATAACAAACAGCAAAAATGGTAAAGAAAGAAAGAAATAATAATAATAAAAAAAATGTGTGGACATGCGACTATATCATGTAGTTTTTGTTAATTCCCCCCACAGTCAGCAGCTTTCACAAAAAGGCAGTTTACCTGAGCTTGGACGTCGCCTTTCTCCGCTAGAAACTGGTAGTACTGGATGAGGTCTTCTTCCAACATCCCGCTGGTAGATCCTGGGTTCTCCACCTCATCGAGCAGTCTGATCCTCTGCACCGCCGAGCCCCCCGTCAGGGAAACATCGCTGGCCACTAAAGTTGGCAGAGGAAAGAGTGTTATTAGCCCAGCAAGAACTATTACTGCACTAGAATATAGTAATGCAAAACACTTACCCTGATTTGCTACAAGCCTATAATGCGTTAGTGCTGACTCACAGCTTTGGGGAACACCCACCCCTCCCCAGTATCTGTAGCCCTAATAAAACAATATAAGGAAGTGTCATTTTTATTAAAGTATACAAATAGCATGACTGTAGCATTTCTTCACTGACAGAAAAATCAGCTTACCAGAATCATATGAGCTACCAGGTTTCCACCCAGTGCACCAAAGGTGTAGTAAACCAAGGCCTGAAAAACAGAGAACATGGCAGAACATAAGTAACTACTGACAAACCCATATACTGTAAGACAAATCTACAGAGCATAGACATACCTTAGCTTGACTTGAGTTAACTCCGAGCCCTGCTGCATAGAGAAATCCAAGAGCCTGAAGAAAAGTAAACAGAGCAGAGTGTCACAGAGTTGCACCTCTCAGCACAAATAACCTGCAAACAGGCTTCCAACACTTTTCTCAAGAGACGTGTATAATTATGAGCGAGATCATTACCATCTGAGCTTTAGGTGAGCCCTCCATGGCAAGCTTCTCAAACATTTCTCTGGCCTTGGTAACATTTTGGTTCATGTAATCTCCAAACAGCATGGCATACGCCACCTTCTCCATGGCTTTCTGGTGGCCTTTTTCTGCCACTTTTAGCAGCTTTTCATATAATCTGAGAAAGATAAGCAGAGTAGGCACAGGCGAAGTTGAATCCATGTTCACATAAAAATAATGTGTACATGACAAACAGTAGTGTGACAGCTAAAGCAAATAAGGATGTGCAAATGGAAGGCACGCAAGCACTGGCTGGTAATAAAACACGCAGGAAATGGACATTGAACCCAATCGACATGTAAAATAACATCAAATATTGTCTGTGAAATAAAAAGTTTGAGGGTAAAGTGTCTTAGAGATTCATGACCAGAAGGCAGTAGTGGGTAAATGCATTTTAACTTAAACAAATAAAAAGAAAATTGGTAAAAAAAATGTAACCTTGCCAAAATCTTCAATTTGAATAGAGCATCTTTACTTTTGTTCCTTTTCCGATTTTTATCTTATTACAGAGTGTGGGCAAAAACTGGAAAGCTTCTGTTTCTGCTTCATCTAAAAAAGATTTCAAATCCACATGCTTTCTACAAACTCTTCTTCAAGAGTCAAAATTAGGCTGACAACAACCAGACAAATTAACTAAAAGTAAGCTCACTCTTTTTTCTGAGTCTTCCTGGTGGTGGAGTTTAGCATGCGCAGGACAGTCTGATACTGCTTCTCAGTTTCCTCAGCCTGAAGCCTCTGCTGTGCCTGCTCCTCCGCTGAGGGAAAGAGAGGAGAAGCCAATCAGACTGTTTAGAGGAAATAAAGGTTTTCAAAAGGTTGGTAGCAGTAGCAGTTATGCAAACAAAGTCATAATAATATCTTCAGGCTGGTTTCAGTAGTCGTTTAGCTCTACCAAGACTGTTACTGAGAAGAAAAAACAATGATCAGTGACAGTTTAACACATGAATTCATGTGTTAGGGGAAAAACTTTTAAAGTCACAGTGACCTTTGATCACCAGTATCTCAACAAACTTTAGCCAAATTTAAAAATAAATAAATAACCTCTAAGTGTCGTGTTCCTGATATTGTCTCGAGTCACCCCTCATTTATTTATATTTTACTAGGAAAATGGGACATATTATTATTGAAATGTGCAAACGTAATGGAAATACAGCATACAAGGCAAAAACACAGTTTGCATGTTTCCAATCTTTGGTATGGCCTATTTGAAGCTTTCTTGTTATTTCTTACAGTGGTCTTTGGGATTGTTCCCCAGGCTTCTTGAAGGATATTTAAAACTTATTTGTATTTTTTCTGCATTTTGTTTCAATCTATCAATATCCCTTCCTCAAAACATCTGTTGCCACTGATTTCTTCCTTAAGAATAGCTCCTTGACTTCCATCCTTCCACTGAGACCATTTCTGATGAGGCACTGGTGAATAATAGAGGGGTCAGCTGATGTATCGCTAAATCCTGTACTAGGTCTTTCCTTTTTTCTTAAAGACGTGACCTTCTGATGCTGTTCATCTACTGTAGACAAACTGGTTCATCTGAACTGGACTGAAAATGAGTGAAAAACCAGCAGAGTCCAAAGAAAACATTTGAAAGCCCTTCAGAAAGCCTGATGAACTATTGCTCAAGATCACTTTAAATATTAAAAGCAGGTCTGGCTTCTTGGAAGCAGAACATAATTAAATGAAGGCTGGCTCAGGACCTGTACTGTACAATGCAATATATTTAATACCAAAGCGCCCTAATGTGACTCCATTTTGGCTTTAAAATGAATCACAATAGTATTTCATTTGTGAAGGTTTTAAGGTGTTTAACTCACTCTCACAGAAACCCCACTTCTTATCCTGGTCATAGTCGTAGGTCGTGGCGCACCATAGCCGTCCATCCCCCCGCCCATCAGTGGTACACTCCATGTACTCTGTCTCCTGGAAGAGGAAGGGGAATATGCAGGGCTCTCCATGGGCTGTACCTCCATTCACCACAGGAACTGTATTTAAAAAAAAAAAAAAAAAAAAAAAAAAAGATATATAATAGATACTTGATTTAAAACAAATAAACTCTGTTTTCCTCTAAGATACTGATGGACCTGAGGTCTAAGTGGTGAATTTGAAAAATATTTTTTTTCTTTATATTCTTAAATCTTTTGGTTTTTGCTCCACCATCGACTTTGGTGTGGAAAAATCGCAAAGAGAGAGAGGAGTCGAAACAATTACCATAGAGTTTTCGCAACTTTACACACACAATTACGTTAATCTGAATAAATCTCCTTCACACAAGTTCAGTAATACAACTGTGCAATGAGCTAGCAGGGTAATTGCAAACAATCCCCAAGTGAAATGATGTAACTGCACTGCAAGAGGAGCCACAGGTGCGAGAAGCTGTTCAGCGTCTCACGGGGGTTTAACCGTTTATCAAATGTGGCTCTACCCTGAAACCACATGCAGCTTAGCTCAGAGTCAGGCAAAGTGAAAACAGGTTAACATGTTAAACACTAAACAAAGCTTACAAAGTAAAATAATACGAAATAGCTTGTTTTCAATGCTGAGATCATGAGACAGGTGATAACACCACTACGAGGCACTACTACAAAAAAAAGATTTTTAGGTTCAGACTAGAAATCGTTAAAATATATCAATAAGCTTTTCCTTCCATGTAGCATGCTAACATCTTAGGCTCTTTATTTTAAGAACGCATAGGGAACTATCTTCTGACAAAACATTTAACACTTTAAAGCAATCAACGATAACATTTGAAGCTCCAAGTCCCAATCTGAAATCCCACCACTTTACACTGTTATAATCAGATAACAAATAGCTCAATGACCCATTAAAATAGCTACATTCAGCTGTCATGGCCGCATGTTTGGGCCATCTAGAGGGCTCTTAAGATGCAACCACTTTTAAAAACTGATAACATTTTTTAGTGTAAAAAGTGGGGATAAGAATATCAAAGCCATCACTGGTATTAGCAGGAAAGGAAAAAAAAAAAAAACCACTGCACTCAAAAGCCATTTTGTCACAAATAACAAAGTATACCATAGCTTCTTCCTAAGCCATGGGCAGAAAAAGCAGAGCCTGTGCTTGTGACCTGAAATAGAAACGCTAAAAACTAATTTTCTAATAATCAATACAGTAAAAACATCAGGAAATATTTAACAACTTTGACATCTCAAAAGTTAATCAACTAATTGTGATTGTTTTTCAAGCCTTTGCTGTGTGGATTATTTTTAATCTTACACCTTACCCTCTTTAGGTTTTTCCTCAACAGGAGGCGGCGGGTCAGGTAGGTCCTCCTTCTCCTCTCCTTCTAGACCCTCCAAAGGGGGCTGTGTTTCCTCTTCAGAGTGGGAGTGATCAGTGGTCATAGAAGTACCTGCCACAATTTCTGGTGATAATCGAATATCTTCCTCTTCAGAGTCTGGGTCATGGTAGGACTGGAGAAATCAACAGGAGGTTATTACAAAGGATTAACTAAAGGAGGGAACTTACACTGTATAAAAAAAAAAACAATGCCTTTGCATGAGGCTCATTTGCAAACTTAGCAGTGTATTCAATTTCTTTTTAAGTTGAATGACTTCTTACTTTAACTTTTCTCGGCAACACGTATACAAAATCGTGTGTTACATACAACTCCCAAGAGACCAGCTTGCAAATGAGTCTATGATCAGCATTAACCATGCACCAAAGAGCCCATGACACACCTTTAACTCTGGTGCTTCGTCCTGGTGTTGCTCCTCATCTAAAAAGCATTAATGTTGCAGCAGTGAGAGATGTGTTGTTTTGATTCAGTCAAAGAAATGTAACAGACGAAAACAGGTGCTCTGACACTTTAAGACGCGTATAGTGAGTGTTTCAACACCACCGGCATTTCATACTCACCAGCTGTTACTCCTTTGATGAACACTATGAAGAGAATACCCCAAAAATAAAGTCTCCTTGCTGTTTTCAAACACTTCTTATAGCCCATTGTTGTTATTGAACAAGCTAACAATCTGCTAGCTGTGACTACTGCTATTTCTATTACTAAACATCCAGTCGCAGTCTCGGGTCACACTACGAGAAGTACCATAAGTAAACTCCCTGTCACACACTAGTCTGAGCCGTATTCCCTCTAGATGCCAGCTTGTTTAATTTTAGCTACTGTAGCTGTTTAGCAAGCTAATAGATCCCAATGTGAAGCTAAGCTAGCAGAGTAGCACCTGCTGAAATGACGTAAACCTAACAAGCTAGTTTTACATAGCCGCAACAAAGGCTAGCAAGACAGCGTTAATAATATATGCCTGCTATTCAACTGCTCGGCCCAAAAACTGGATGACGAGTACCTCTTGACACTTCAAAACATCCACGTTTAGGGACGAAAGCCAGTAGCTTTACCCTTTGACATACACCACCCAAATACTACTTAGCGTTGAGCCCACACTACTGATCGCCACTTCCTTTTCTTGTGATTCGACCAATGACATTGCGCCTAGATTGACAGTAGCCAATGAATAGGGGCCAAAGATATGTCAGCGAATCGGATGCGTACACAGTTATGTTTCCAGTTTAGGGGCTTGTCCACGACACCAAAACACTTTAAGGAGATAATAATAATCTGGGAGGTAGAGGGTGTTGTTTGGACATGCTATTAGTTCAGTTGCAGCCATAAAAATATGCATTTTGAAGTGCTGAAGGTGAATATGTGCAAGCCTGAATGTAACTACAATAAAAAGGGAAAACCCGGACAGTATGGCATTGAATGTTTAAAAACTGCTGGGTAATCCCATGTTTTCTATTTAAACACATTATCCATCTTGAAGGGGAAAATAATAATAAAGAAACTGCTCTCGGGGAAAGAAGAGGAAGAAGAAGAAAAATCAGGGACAGTTAATATTACTATAGGTCATGCTATGTCAATAAAACTTTTTTTAATCTCTAACTATAGTTATTCCATATACTTCAGGCTCTACGTTGCTCGAGTAGCTTGTGCAGAGTGTCAGTACTGATTCCTGTTACTTTTGCTACTCTGGGCAACTTTAAAAATTGTGGTTAAAGCAGTAACCACTGGTTTTACTAATCCATTACAGTCCATTTGCTTGGTCTTTGCCAATAGATACCTAAAGCCATTTTCTGGCTTTTGTTTGTATTCAATAAGAAGTGCTTTGTGTGATATGATAATATCAAGTCTTTTATTAATGTATTACTTGTTTCTTGTTAGTTATGTCAATATTTTTTTAATCTGATCAGTCCTGTTTGTGCTGCTCGTAACTCCATTTTAATAATTGTGCAATTTTTTTCAGTGTCTTAAATCCCTCGCAACTTTAGCTTTCTTTTAACCTGCTTTTAAATTTTCTATTATCTTTGATTATTTTCTGTAAATCACTTTGCAACTGCTGTTTTTGGAACACGCGTCATAAATACTGGCTAGTTACTTTAGCGGGTTTCTTTCTGTAAAGCACTGGGTCAGTATTTGTGCTTTAATATTTCGTTCATAGTGTAGTGGTTTAAAACTCTTATCACATATCAACTGCCATTATGCAAGTTTTAAAAAAAAACATCCTTCCTCAAAGTGACGCTGAAAAACTTGTTTATGCGTTCATTACTTCTAGGCTGGATTGTAATTCATTACAAGAGTACTGACAAGGATTAGAAAGAAAGAACATATTTCTCCCACACTGACTTTTTTCACTGGCTCCCTGTTAAATCCAGAATTGAATTTAAAATTTGTCCCCTCACATACAAGGTCTTGAATAACCTGGCTCCATCTTATCTTAAAGACCTCATAGTACCGTATCACCCTCTGTGCTTTCAGACTGGTGGCTTACTTCTTGTTCTGTTTGAAAGTAGAATGGGAGGGAGAGCCTTCAGCTTTCAGGCTCCTCTATTTTGGAACCAGCTCCCAGACAGACGCTATCTCTACTTTTAAGATTAGGCTTAAAACTTTTCTTTTTGATTAAGCATATAGTTAGGGCTGGATCAGGTGACCTTCCCTTAGTTAGATAAGATAAACCTTTATTAGTCCCACATGTCCTGCAAAAGGTAGGCAGCTGGGAGCTTCCAATGATGCACTGTATTTCTTCTTCACTTACGGTGTGTTTATACACCACTTTGTATTTGATAATTATTCTCTGCCTCTCTTCCACAGTATCTTTTGTGCTGTCTCCCTCCCCTCACACCCAACTGGTCGCCGCAAATGAGCCTGGTTCTGGTGGAGGTCTCTCCCTGTAAAAGGAAGTTTTTCCTTCCCACAGTCACCAAAGTGCTTGCTCACAGGAGAGTCTGATTGCTGAAATTTTCTCTCCATTGTTTTATGATCTTTACTTTACAATATAAAGTGCCATGAGGAGACTGTTTTCGTGATTTGGCACTACATAAATAACACTGAACTGAATCAAGCACATTTACAAGCAAAAGGTTTTTGGTTCAATTCCAGCTGGAGAAACAAATCCCCTTTGCAGGGCATCTGGGGTAAAAACTCTTCCAAATCAAACATGTGGAGCTACCTGCTGTGGTGACCCCTTGTGACAAGGGAGCAGTCAAAAGTAGCCTTTAATTTTCTGGTTGATCAATAGGTTTCATGAAGCTTACAGGCTCAGGTGAAGAATACAAGGCCTGGAATCTGTAGTGCTAGTACATAATAAAGGTGTCAGCAGCTTTAGAATATTAGTTTAAAATTCAAAAGCACTGTGTAAATTCTTATGGATATTATATTAAGTCACTGCCACAAAGTGTGGTCTGTTTGCATCTGGTGCCCTGAATCTGACTCACAGAAAACCTGTACACTAATTCACCCTTTCTGTAAAAACTGCCAAGAGCTCTGACTCAAGCCCTTTACATCCAAGCTACTGGACCTCATTATTTCTAACCTCACTGTTACTCTAAGTAAGTCAGTACAACAGTGGTGGGAAACTAAATTCACATTTGAAAACTGGAGAGATACAGGACTGCGACAGTTTTTCCAGTGTATAAGAACTTTTAAGTCATTCAGATACATAAGCACTCACACCAACAGATGTGGTAATTAATAACTGCATGTTTATTTACAGGCAGTTTTAGTGGTCATTTCAGAGGCAGTTACACAAAAACAGTAATCTGAAAAAATCACAGTAAACGACACAAGGCAGAGAAAAACATGATATTCCAAAAGAAAAAAAAAATCTAAATCATTCAAAATAAACCCCAAGTCATTAGTTTTGAATACTCCCTAGCTATACATAAAAGAAGTGGCTCTATCGTGCAGACACAATCCTCCACAGGCTGCTGAAACTGTGAGAAACTGCACTAAATCTGATAAGACCTTTGTTGAAAACTGAGAGAAACACAAATAGATGCCAAAAAAAAACATAAAATGGGGATTTTCTATTCCTGTCTAAATGCATGTTTTGCCAAAGTAGAATATATCAGCTCATGTCCACACTGTGGATGTTACTGAGCCAAAAATGAATAAAACAACAAATGAACAGAGACGTTTGGAGCCCAGCACATGCAAATGTATCATCCAGTCAGCAGTCCATCCCTTTAAAACAATACTTAAAGTGAACTTGACACACACAGTACTGCATGTGTATGACGTACACATGTGCTTGTTCACATTGTAGAGTAGGGTAAAACACTCACACATCCATTGTTTTTGATCAGTTTTCTTCTATGCTAAAAACTAAACCACTGCTTTACAAAACCTTTCAGCTTCAGAGCCCCAAAGCTCTCCTTTCACTCCAAAGCATCCTTCCTGGTGAAATGCTCAGATTCAATGCTATTTAATAATGTGGCTGTACACATCATTTTTAGGACTTTTAATAGACATATAAACAGATTTAAAAAAAAAAAAAAATCATAATTAGCCCACAAAAATGGACCAGTATTTATTCATGACTGATTTATGATTTAATCAATATTAGTTTTCTGCACCAAACTATTAATCTCTATAATCTCCTGTTAATAATAATAATAATGATAATAATAATTTTCCTTTTTTCCCCATTGAGAAAAAAGTATGGGAATTTAAGTTGTGCAATAAACTAAAAAGGACACGTATTTCCACATAACATAAAATATGCTTTGATGAGTTCTTCCATTAGAAAATGTGCATTTTGTGGCAAATTTGAGGATCAATTAAAAGTATCTATATGTATGCTACATATGAAAACTCCAAGTGCATCCAGAATCACAGACAACAAGGCAGCGCCTCTTCTTTCAGGACACAGTGGTGACAACTTAGAGAGGTCCAGCATGAAGCAGGGCCTGATGAACTCATCGCTGCATAGCTCTGATGACCCACTCTGCTGCAGGGTTCACCTGGTAGAGGTCTTTCATATATGTTTCCCCATCTAGGCATCTTTCCTCTTCGAAGACGACAAGAAGAAGAGCAGACGGAGAGAAACATTAAACACATGGACAGCATGTACTGTCACGACTTAAAATGGCTATTTGTGCCATAGAAGCTGGTTTATGAGCATTGTAGTGTATGTTTTTAGTTTACACATGTAGTTTTATGGGAGCATGACTCACTGATGTTTCCGCCGATCTCATAGAGACACAAATCATCTTGTTTTACTGCCAATGAGCTGGAAGGATGAGAGAGATGAGAGACGTAGTCAGAGGACATGCGGGGATGTGAGAGCTTCTCTGTTTGCAGTGTTGTTAATATACACGTTACCTGTCTTGGCTCAGGAAGCGTGTTAACACATCACAAGCCTGCAAGTCTTCGGTAAGTTGAAGTGCCATAGAAATTTTACTGAACTGTGGTGCGTGGACTCTGATAATCCCCTGGGAGGTCTCCTGCTTGTACACAGAGTCAGAGAAGAGAAACAGACTGTCAATTACATCAGATGTAAACACTTTAATAAAATAAGGTCATCTAAATCACTCTTCTAAATAACCCAGGTACTTACTTAAAACCTGGACTAATGACAGCTCAAGAATGTAGACTTAAAAAAAATTGTGGCTCCTCTGTTTAATAAACTACAGTCAAGGTTTAGATTCACATCACTAAAGTTATTCATCCACTAAGAATCTGTCAAGAGGAACAGATCCATTTTAACACAAGACTGCACAAAAGAAAGAACTGCCTAGAATCCCTTCCATTGCTGATTAACCAATCACTCTTGTCAGACACCCGTGAGGAAAAGAGGCCGACAGCTAATCAGGAGGATTGTGTGAGCTGCACAACGGCTCCTGTATAAATGATTTAAAAATTCAGTCATCATGATCTTCATTGTGCTTTTATACAGCAACACTAGATGTCACCATTTCTCGAACTGACTAAAAATACAGTTAAATCTGTAGCCATCATAGGCAGACTGACTTATGTGCTTTTTGTGATTTAAAAGTCAATTATATTCAACTACACTAAATCTGTCATACATCGTCCTTATGCAAAGAAACCCTTTGTCTGCTCTGACACCTCTACTGATAAACAAGATGTACACGGCCACCAGGTTAATGACTCTAGTCCTGTCATTTCATTGTATTACATAATACAGTATGTTTATAATTTATAGATTTCTAATAGGATATTTAAAAAAGTATCTCAGTGAAGCCAGGAAATTCAAACTCTTACCTCAGGGATAGTTTTCTCAGACGGTCTTTCGATGGCTATCTTCTTCAGCAGCTTCCGTACAGCTCTCTCTTTTTGCTTCCTCTGACTTTCCATGTTTTGGTGCCTGACCTGATTCATAATGAACTTGGGGATCTGGATAAGACAGGCACATCACAGAGATATACTCCATTAAAACCAAAAAATAATGGTGGTTAGTGAGTAACAAAGTTTAACCACACACAAATGACACACATGCACAGCTTTAATGCTAAGATTTTTTTTTTCTTACAGTCCACAGGAGATTTTGATATCTGATCAGCAGACGGACAATGTTGGCTGTGCTGGTTGCCATGGAGAACTCCTGTTGTTCTGTAACCTTGGACCGAAAGCCTTTAAACATGAAGATGTTGGGCGCCATGACGACAGAGACATTGTTCAGGGTCATTTTATTCTTGGCCTGATTTTCAATGACACGCTGGAAAAACTCCACCAGTGCCTGCAAACACAATTTTTTATTTCACTACAAAAATAGTCACATGTCATAAAGGAATAATATAGGGAGCAGAAATGTGATGACTATGAAGCCGAATCTACCTTCAAAGTGTCTCGATTGGCTTCAGGTAGCAAAAGGACGAGCAGGTTTAAAGCCTGTAGCTGCTGCTTCTTTGTGGGGAGATCTGTGAACGCACACAAATATACACAGCATGAGTGTGACACTTTGTTGTCTCACTATGTGTGTATGAAGCACTTGTATTAAACAGGAAACATACTGTTAACAGCAATAAATGCATTGAGGTACTCCACGGTCAGTAGTGGATGGGGTAGCTCCCTGATAAACAGCTTCAAAAGGCTAGCAGCATCGTGCTGTTTCAACTGTTGCCATGAAAATGTCCCATCATAGAAGGAAGACTCAAGATCCTGGCACAGCGACTGGAGTTGGGGCAGACAGAGAGGCTTTATCAACTTCAAATACAATCAACAACACTATTACTTTCACATTTCAAATAGAGAAAGAGGTGATGTCATGGGAAGGAAAAGCTCAGTTTTAAGCTGCGTTCCCACTGGAAGCGACAGTGAAGGACATTTGGTCAATTCAAGCGACCATGGGTGAAATAACTGATGGTGACCCAAGGTAAACTTCTCTCAACTTCCAGGTGAGTAACTGAAGCGACTACCAATGGAGCGCAGGAAACCAATAACTGATGTATGACCTAATAGTAAATATATTACAGGGTTTCTTAGGCAACCAGAGCCTGGAATGTCTGCAGGTTCTCAGCTGTCAGCTTCAAAGTGATGAATGATGGGTGAAGTGTTTTCAGTGTGGACACAGCTTAAGATGAAGGACAATGTGGTTGGAGACGGTATAGGGAATATATATGCATTGGAAGTTGATGCTTGATTTTATTATGCTTGGCGTTTTTATGAACCTGAGATTTTACATTGTCTCTGTGGGAGGGGCGGTTCTCAACAATATACTTGAACTAACCTTGACTCTAGTGGCTACTCCAGGGATCCGAAGAAGGCCCTCT
This sequence comes from Oreochromis aureus, assembly GCF_013358895.1. NCBI lineage: Eukaryota > Metazoa > Chordata > Actinopteri > Cichliformes > Cichlidae > Oreochromis > Oreochromis aureus. The sequence goes on from NC_052956.1 coordinate 6,283,960, forward strand.
GTGTGTAATCCTTCCTCCTCGATATGATTGATAATCTTATGACCAGAGAAAGAAAACAATGTCATTTAAAAACACCACAAAAACAAACAAAGGCAACGAGTTGAGTTTAAATTTTGAGATTTGGAAATATGCTTGAATATACACACATGCAAAAAAACAAACCATGATTAAAATATGTGAATGTCAGTGCGCTCACCTTCTGCAGTATCAATGGCACTTTGGTTCCAGGAAACCGTCTCTGGTCCTGATCCAATAAAGTGGTAAGAGGAACTCCAAACAATCCACTTTCTGCAAAGACAAACAAATAGTGAGTAAAACAAAAGCACAGCACCGCACACAAGCACAGATACCAACCAGGCACATATACCTTAGCTTCCTGTTTATATGTGTGTAAATGTATTTATCTGTCGTATCTGAGTGTGTAATTTGTGTAATGAGACATTTCTATTTAGGCTGTGGGGGCCATCTCGTGTGTGTGTGTGTTTAACCTTTAGTCTTCACTTTCAGGGCCTTGGCTGGCTTGAGGTCTATCCCAGAAGTGTCAAACAGAGCAGTCATCTCCACAAGCACCAGTCTATGCACCTGACAGAACATTACACACAGACACAGATAAACACAATGATGATACTAAACAGTAAGTGAATGTGGAGGCACAGATACACAGATCACTGTGTTACATCATTTTACCTTTTTCATATCCAGAGGAGACAGGTCTCCTATTCGCGTCTGACCCGTTTTATCTCGGAGCAGCTTAAAGTTCTAGGGAGGAGAAATAAAGCTAAAATGACTTCTGACTGTATTTACATTCAGTTTAGTGTAAAAGTGAATTAACTGCACTATGATGGACACAGAAAAACCTTTTTCTGACATTGTATGATCAGTAGAATGGTTCTGTTATACCAGCTTCAGCCACCAGATGTCACTAAGATTCAGCTCCAACGCCATAGACTTTCTGATAATTAACAACACTGTATATAGGGCAAAAATGCTTATCACTTCCAACACTGTATATAGATCAAACAAACAAATTCCAACCAAACTGTAACTCAAAAACAAATCTGATTATAAGGGTCTGCAATCCAACACAGCAAAAAACAACCCTGTGCAAATAGTTTTTTCTGTGCTGCCATATCCATCTTCTGCTCTTTCTGGTAATTACTGACCTGCAACAAATAACAGGAGAGCAATTCGAATTGCTTTGCCACGCTTGCCTGACAATGTAAATGATCAGTGCATCCTCTTTTTGCTCTAAAGCACCAACACTGTCTATTGCACAAGCACAGACATGTTCAGACAATAAAAAAATTAAGAAACACCGTTAAGGAAGTGACTATGCCCATGACCTTTGTGTCCGTGTAAATTCTCAGGAATGCAGCTCACCGGTAGTTTGTCGTCAGCAGAGTTAGGGCTCGGGGTGACCTTAAAACTTTGGTGGTTGTCCCTGTAACTGAGCGCCTGCTCTGAAAATGCCACTTCAACATTCAGCTCTGTCTCCGTTTCTGTTTACAGACGCACACAATGAAGAAATAAAACTTGTGACCACACATGTAGGGTAGTACAGATGTGTTTATGATAGCTAAGTGCAAGTGTATACAAAGAGACAACTGGATGTGTTTTATTGGAGTTTAAGAGCGCAGCGTATTAGTCACTGCAGCACTCATAAAAAACCTATTCTCTGCAGCGTTATCTTCTCTGTTGTGGAGAACTTTGCCAGACTTTATGCTCATTATACAGTCACATATATTATGGTGAACATTACAAAAAAATCCTGCAGAATTGTAAAAAAAGAAAAAAAAAGGCACAACTGTACTCTGTTACTTCCTCTTGATTGTTCTCATATCACACAGTGACTCGTGTTAGTTCCCAAATGTGTGTGTGTGTGTGTGTGTGTTGCTAGGCAGATTTTTTTCCTTTTTGGGGGGGGGGGGGGGGGGTGTCTCAGTTTGTGATTTATGACACTGACACATATTGTAAGAACGTGTCTGCATGAGTATGCTGCACATACCAGTTGAACCTTTCTGTCCATTCTCACTTCCCTCTTCGGATTTTTGAGGCTCCTCATCCTGCTACACACAGCACAACACACACACAGGCGCACACACACACACACACACACACACACACACACAAACACACACACAGGCACACAAGTGAACAACACAGCAGTCAACAAGTTTAACAAGTCACAAATTTATAGAAAGCCCTGTTACACATTATCTTTTCTGTTAATTAGTGGACAAAGTCTGTGTGTGAGCGTGCATGAAATAAATATGAGAGGCTCAAACTGTTCAAACAGTTTGGACTAAAAGCAGATTTAAATTTAAACATATTATTTATTAAATGTATTTCTGATTATAAATCTTGATTTCTGTATTTTATTTTATTTTTAATTTATCAACGATAACTCCACTCAACTCTTTAACCTGTACTGAATTTGCAGTGATGTCATAAAATTTTGGATTTGTTTAGGGAACTAGCAAGTGAATACTGCGAGACCTCTACTGAAGTGAAACACAAATTTGTGACCACTTCCTTTGTGGTACGTGAAATAACAGAACACTGAATATGTTTATTTTCATGGACATCGAGTTAATTTTAACTAAAAGGGAAAACCTCATAAATGTCATTGTCAGTTCTCTTTTGATTTTTCCAAAGGGCACTGACAATGCTTAGAGGATCTACATAGTCAAGCATAGCGGAGTGACTCAGGTATAGGTCTATGCAAGTCAGTCAAAAGTCTGCGACCCTTGTATGTGTCTCTTTTCAACCAAAAATGGTCATCAACAACTCTAAAGTATAACGTCACTTGAAACTTCAAAACAAATTTGCTATGAGTGTACTTTGCATTTATGGTTATTATGCATACCGGGTCCTGATTAGTTCTTTATACTTGAATTTGTTGTTTAGGTTGTAAAGTTGGCAGCATTACTCTGTTCTTGTCTTTTTGTTTTTGCTGTGTTTTAAAGAACAGTAAAAAGAGTTGCTTGAACCCCATCAAAATTGGTTGTTCATCTAGTTTATCTGCTTTGGCGCCGACCCCGGTGTATGGTACAGCAATCCAAATGCTGAATGTTGCATTGAACACTTAATGTCCTCAATAGTTGTCATTTGAGCTGTGTAGCAGAAAGATTAGGAACACTAAACAATTTTCCACCAGCAGGAGTGAAGATAAGTTACCAGCAATGATAGTGATGCTAACGCTAGCTAGCATCACTTGCTTAGCTTGATTTAAGACTGCGCTACCCTGTTAAAACTCACAAATTACACTAGTAAGAATGCAGTGTGCTGAGTGTGCCACATGGAGAGTGTACTAGCAGAAGTATCTAAATTAAGATACAGTCGTAGCCTAGAAAGTACCCCGCTGTAAAACCACATCTTGTTATCCACACTATATTTATTATGCATATGTAAAAAAAAAAAAAAAAAAAGTGTACAGCCTAAAATTGGATCATCACTGTCCAGATGGCAGCAAGGTGTGGTTGCGAGTTGTCTTTTGTTTTGGGCTCTATGCAGACACCTCATCTCATCCATATGCTCAGGTGCCAGTGATGATCTGAGGAGTTTCAATTACTCACTTCAGAGCTTCCTGGTCTTGGGCTGTGCACATGCCACACCAGCTTGTGATGTTTCCTCTTAAGATGCTCTTTATATTACCACTACAGCTCACTGTGTTGAGCATTACAAAGGGCTCCAGGAGCAGGGTTTGTTTCTGGCCTGGACAAAAACCTGTGTGTCATTTCCCCTTGGTAACCCTCCCCCTGCTTTCCTCTCTATTCTCTACTGTCTTTGACCAATAAATAATAAAAATGCTAACAAAATTATTCAATAAGAAAGAATCATATATAGTATACTTACTGCTGCTCTTTACAAGCTAACAAGAACTTTACTGTCTTTTGCCAGGCTAAGCTAAATCAACCATTGCTCTAATTTTGTGATCAGGCATTAGAATGGCTACTCACAGCAAGAAAGCACGAGCGTCTCAGTGGGGTTTGACTGACTGCAAAATACTCAGTTTGAACTTCAGCAGGTTGTCTTAAGCATGTTTACATATCTAAATGCATGGAGTCCCTGCCATGTGATTGGCTGATTAGATATCTGTGTTAATGAGCAGTTAAAAAGGTGTACCTTACAATGTGGCTGGTGAGCTGGCAGTTTATGTCAAGTATTTATCTGCTAACCTTATCAGGGGGTCGGAATATATCTCGAACATTAGGAAGTTGTTGCCGGTTACGTCGCCTTAAGGTCTGCTGCACTGATGCCACGCGACGTTCTACGGCTGCCGCCTGAGTCCTGGTGAGCGTGGAAAGGAAAACTGCACTGTCTTCTTCCTGTCAATAAATACATTAAGATCAAACACAAACTTAAATCTATTTGTTGTTTTCACACAATAATGTTTTACATTAGTCCATCTTTTTTCTCACATACATGTTTATTTGTATAAGAAAGCTTCAAACGTGACAAAGAGTCAATGTTTATTCAAGATCTGACTGAAAATATGGAACTGATTAACTGTACCTGGACTAGCTTCTTATTAATTCAATAAAAGATATATAATTGTCACCTGATCCTGATCCGCTGTGATTGAATGATCGACAAGCTGTGCTAGACCTGCTTCTGCAAGCCACGCCTCCTCCTGCTCACCCTCTGAAAGAAACAAACAGAATGGGCAATACTGAGAAGGGAAGATGATGGGCAATTCCCTACTTGGTTGCTGAGATGGTGCGGCGTTACTTAAACAAATCTACAGGTGCAGGAAAGGGAAAGGAGTGACCACATACACAAATGGCTTACATATTCTAACAGGAAGAGCGTGTTTACGCTAGAAAACAATAGTCTTCACACACTAAAGGCTAAATATGACTGAAGAAATGCATAGGAAGTGCATTCCTACTGTGCAAGGCAACACAGAGCCAGTATCCACAAGTCTGAGCTGGCCCAGCAGCGGTGTGTGATAAACAGCTGGTACTTACGTCCCACATGAAACTACTTCAAAGCGAGACACTTAATGTGTCTCCAAACTGTTTAAACAGAGATGCGAATGACGGCAAACGAGCAGAAAATGAGTATAAACATCAGGGTCTGAGGGAGACCTACGAAGTGTTACATAAAGAGATGAATGACAAGACTGAGCTTTCAGTGAGGAATTCCTCTTCCAGTGTAGAAACAGAACTTTTACATTAGAATTTGTTTGCGTCTGGAACAACACATATGTCCAAATAAGTCTACGATCTAAATTTCGCCTTTATCCTTTAAGGCGTATCTCACCTTCAGGAATTTTCTGCGGTTCCTCCTCTTGAACTTCTCCCTCTCCCCTCTCTCCTGCGCTGCCCGAGGATGAAATATTCTCCACCTCCTTCCAGTAGTCGTCCATCTGCAGCTCGTCCAAAGAGTCCTTCAAAATGAGCAGACGCGCAGAAAAATGAGGTTTTAAGCTCGCAGTTTCAGCTTCTCTGCCCCGTTTCAGCGATTAATAATTCATTTCAACGATCTTCCAGATATGATCCACAGAGATAATGAAGTAGACAGGTCTCTCAACTGGTCTCAACAAGTCTAGATGGTGGCAGCAACTGGCTGCGCCAACTGTCTGCTCTCACATAACACACATACCAAACACACACACACACACACACACACTTTTCATAAAGTGTATAAGAATTAAAGCAAACCCAAGAGCTTGCATACTGTGTCACGCCCAGCGCAACTAAGAGAGGGTCAAAATACTGTACATCCTACCAGAGAGCTGTAAAATACAAAAAAAATCCTATACAGCGGAATAATGTTGGAATGAAATGAAGTATTTGCCCCAACAGACTGAAAGTGAACAAAATCTGCTGGCTACCTGAGAGTTGTAGCGCTGACATGCGGGCGATGGTCTGGACCTGGAATTGTGGCTGTGCCTGGGGCTGTGGCTGTGGCTGGAGACAGTCTTGGGGCTGGATCCAAGCTTGGGGCTGGAGGAATGCTGGATTGCAGAATTTTGACTGGGTAGTGACATTGGCTCCGTGCTGCTGGTTTCTGTGCTGCCGGTGGTAGAAGAAGCAGAAGTGCCATATCTGTCTCCTTGTTGTCCATTCTGGCTGTGTTGCAGGGTGTACTGGCCTGTTTTGCGGCTGGAGACACATACAGACAAGAGCAGGGAGAGGTACGTGAAACAGGTACATAATGGACAAAAGTTATAAATTGAGTCATTGGAGTTCACACACTTAGCTGGATATAGCTGCGTAAGGCATTGTTTTGCTTATTTTGAAATGCTGATTTGTTAAGATTTTTATTTTTTGTGTACCATTGAAATATCAGTGTCTGTGATGCAGAGTAGCAAAAGAGGATCCAAATAAACTAAACAAATAATAAGGCAAGCCAGCAAAATGTGTCATCTTGCTATCATAGTGGTCATGATGTAAGAAGGGGCAACTAGGTTTGTCTTGTAGCTGTGTACTTTGGACTTACTAGTGACGGATGCCTTCTACCAGCACCTGTTGGAAACATGCTCTGTAAGTACACAGGTGTGTATGCGCTGATATTTCCTGTACCTTTAATGACATAAAAAGAGGGCGATACGGTAACTTTGGACACACTGGTCAAAGGCTCCAACTTAAGTTGATCTAGTAGCAAGGTCGTTTCCTAATCAGTCAGCTAATGATGCCAGCATTTGCTTGGAATAAAAATAGCACATCTCGCAGACCTTGGACTTTCCTTTGCTATACAAACACTGCAAACAAAGTTTGTCATAAGGCAAATTAGTGTGGCTTAGCCTTGGTTAGTTGAGATGGTGTAAATGGATAATACTTGCTAGAAATATCCTACTGATATATCAAGTACATTACTCTAGATATAAAATTTATCTGAACATATCTTTTCACCTTCCACATACAGTATTTCAATATCAATACTGCGTGTCATTACATCTTCCTGCTCCAGTAATATATGTTTAGTCCTCGTCTCTGTGCGCTCTCTGTTTCTCCAAACCCCTCAAGCCTCTCTCTTATCCTGGTTCTGCTTGAGGTCTCTTCCTCTTAAAAAAGGAGATTTTCCTTCCCATTGTCACCAAGTGCTTGGTTTTAGAGGGTTGTCTGATTGTGACAGTTTTCCCTCTAGTTTTGTGGGGTCTTTACCTTATGATATAAAGCACCTTGCGGGGACTGGTGCTTTATAAATGTTGCAAATAATCTGATGACATCACAATAGATCAGTGTAGACAGATCAGAGGTAGACTGGCATCAAAATGGGGAAAAATAATATAACCAGGGGTGCACATAAGTGGTCCGCAGGTGCGCATTCGCTGTCAAAATAAAAGACGTGCACCAGATAAGAAGTTGCAACGCGCGTATGCGTACATAAGATTTTCTGGAGGAGGACAGACATTTGTTTAGAACTCTTAAAGATGTCAAAGAAGCAAGCTCCTTTAAGCAATTACTTTGGTGTTCCTCCACCTCCAAAGAAATGTCAGAAGGAGTCCGAACCGCAAAAACACACGTATTCTCGGAAAAGTGGTTGCAGGAGGTGAGCTGGCTTCAAAGAAATGATGACCGCACAGACATGTGGTGCAGAATATGCCGTGAAAATCCCACTCTAGCGGACAAAAACAGTGCCTTTTATATGTATGCGAATGCGCGTTGCAACTTCTTATCTGGTGCGCGTCTTTTATTTTGACAGCAAATGCGTACCTGCGGACCACTTATGTGCACCCCTGAATATAACTGTAATACTGGCTAGCTGGCCAGTTAACAATTTTCTAATTCACTACAGTGAGTGCAACCGATTTAAGATGTTCCAGGACTGTTTACTATGAACTTCTTTAAATTTGACCACAACATTAGCAACTAAAATACACTTGCGACCAATAAATGTCATGAAAAATATGAGTTTATAATGACGATAATACAGGCCTGGTGCAGGTCAGTGTACTAAGTTAATACAATTAGTTAATCTGAACAAGAAAGATGAGTTATAAAGATGAGCTACTGTTTATTCATTTTGTTTCCTGGTACACACAGATATCACAGGCACAGCTGTCCCTCCAGTAAAAGTTAGAATCAAACCCAAACCCAGCGAGTGCCAATCACTTTTTTCCCCCTTGGAGTACAGTCTCTGTTTCAGCTCCCACCACACTGACAAAAGGCCTCTTGTAACGTGTGCATTTTTCTGCTGGATTTGAAAGCACACACTAAAACTGAACATTAACAATATAGAAACTATTCATTTTTATGCTTTTCCTTGCTGATTTTTAATGTTGAATGCAACATTTCTAAATTATTTATTCTGCTTGTGCCCACTAATAAAGACACAATGTTTTCACACCTGCCGTACTACAATTAGTAGCACCTCTGTTACTATGTATTGTGTAATTACAACATCCGGGAGAAGAATAAGGGGGAAAAGGGTTAAAAAGCTATTACATCAGCTTATTGAAATGTCCCACAGCATCTGCATGGGTTCTAAACTGTGCCAACAACAGCAGCAAAGCTTTCTTCAATTATAAGATTGATTAAGCATGACAACATTTGTCTCTCTTTCCTTTAAGCAACAAGAGTTATATTGAGCGAGCCACTACACTTGTAGTGCAAGTGAAGCTCCTTAAGGGTCTGTGGTTTCGGTGTCACACATCAATCAAGCTGAAGTGCTGCTTTCAACAAGCTTGTCATTCATCCATCTTTTTGCAAATTATCAGTGTCATCTCATTTACCCAAAAATATAGAGCTGTACACCCGTCAGCAGGGCTGTTTAAAACATCGGACGCCACGACAATCAAACTGATTGGAACAGGCCCCAATCAGGAACCGCACTACAAGTGTGCAAACACAATATTCCCATTTCTATTAAAGGGTGCTGTCACGTGGATAATGCACCAATATAGACTTAATGTTTAAAATATATGCTTGAGAATCATTATAAAGCTCTCAAATAACAAAACAATGACTTATTAGGGGTTTGTAAGAGATTACATGTTTAGTCGGTATATACAATATGTTTATAAAGCATTAAGCCACTAATAAATGGGAGCCATTAGGTCAATTTCAATACAGTATTACACAGCAAAAATACCAAAACAAAAAAGTCCTATATAACTAATATTTAAGTTTATTTTATATTAGAATGATATAAAATCAAAATAACTTCACTTCACTTCACTAAAGCCAACAAAGAAAAGGAGGGAGAAGAAAATCGTGTAAAGTAAAGTTGCCCTTTGTGCAAACAAATGATTTACTTTCAGGTAATGAAGATAAACAGAACACACAAAAAAATGCAAACACGTGCAAATGTACCAACACACGTACATGAACTCTGCACATATTCACACTCGATGACTTTTAACTGAAGATTACCATTTTCTACAAATCTCCAATGAAATGGAGGAAGTGAAAATCAGTTACCCTCAGGGACTAAATGGGATTTTAGACAGAGCAGCACTGAGCTGATGCTCTTTATTAATTAATTTGGAATTATCACCCCAGTATTACCCTGAGGGTTCGTGCTGAGCTAAGGCCACATACCACAGCAGACTTCCTGCAACACTGAGTACAACAGAGCCATAAAAACACAAGGATTTAGCTGGAAGTTCTGTGCGATACCACCGATTTCTCTTTATACTTCATCTGAGGTTTTAATTAAAAGTAAAATAACAATAATAATAATAATAATAATAATTATCTCCCAGTTCATGTCCATGTTGCCTTTAAAAGTCCAGGAAGTGTGATGCTTTAATTTGTGAGGAAAGACATGAGCGTTTTCTGATGTACCTCAGAAGATGCGTTTACCCTAAAAGCAGGCAGAGCTATGAGCTCACCACATGAGTTAATCGTTTACATATGTTGATTCAGAGCTTCAGCATGAACAGTTTGACTAACTCATAAATCAGAGACGAGCAAACAAACACACACACCAAAACATGAACATTACTTTATTGGAGTTCAAATTCATAAAAAGCGTAAAGCAGCATTTGTTTTTTCTTTACAGTACATTAGATTTACAATGGAAAACATGTTTAAGCCAAATGTATGATTATGCGTCAAAGTGTCTAGCGATTAGCTAATTTTAGCAGTGAAAATAATATCCACTAGTTGGTTTGCTGACTGCTTTTGTAAAGACTAAAAAGTAGAAACAAGTACTGAATGA